>NW_019727088.1:1731191-1810702 GCF_002891405.2 Cryptotermes secundus
TTTCCTCAAATGAAAAGAGACATGAAAGGAAAGCGTTTTGCTGATGTTGCTGAGGTGAAGGAAAAAACGACGGAGGCGCTGTCAAGCATCTCAAAAGATGAATTTAGACAATGTTTTGAAAAATGGAATAAAAGACTAGACAAGTGTATTGGTGTAAGTGGAGAGTACTTTGAAGGGGATTGAAGGTTTGTGCTTAAAATTTAAATAAATAAGTTAAAAAAAAAATAAGTTCGGTTTCTTTTGGATACCCACTCGTAAGTTATATTTAGCAGGAGTGCAGGAGGTCAGATAGGACGGAGATGGCATCTGTATGGGTGTGAAACTTGGTCTCTGACATTAAGGGAGGAACATAAACTGAGGGTGTTGAGAATATTTGGACTGAAGAGAAATGAAGTGACAGGAGGTTGGAGAAAACTATGCAATGAGGAGCTTCATGACTTGTACTATTCTCCAAGTATAATTAAATGATCAAGTCAAGGAGGATGAGGTGGGCAGGGCATGTAGCACGAATTGGGGAGATGAGGAATTTGTATAGGATATTGGTGGGAAAGCCAGAAAGAAAGAGACCACTGAGAAGACCAAGGCATAGGTGGGTGGACAATATTAAAATGGATCTTAGAGAGATAGGATGGGATGGTATGGATTTGATTGATCTGACTCGGAATAGGGACCAGTGGAGGGCTCTTGTGAATATGGTAATGAACCTTTGGGTTCCATAAAACGGTGGGAAATTCTTGACTAGCTGCAGACTTGGCCGCTCCTCCAGAAATGCTGAGCTCCATGAGTAAGATCTAAAATAGTTTTACCAAATGTTCACAGGAGGTAATAGCAATTGTATTATGAAAAACAGAAACCTTGACATTAGTAAGGAGGTTGGTTTAGAAGTAAATGCAGAGAAAACTAATTATATGTTGTTGTCTCATCACCAGAATTCAGGGCAAAATCACGACAAAGATAGCTAGGCAAGAGATCCTTTGAAAATGTGTGCCAGAGTATTTGAGAGTGACTGTAGCAAATCAAAATTTGATTGAGGAGAAAATTAAGAGATTGAATTTGGGCAATTCATTTAAGAACTGGGGTAGCATAGTCGGTATAGTGATTGGCTGTGGGCTGGATGACCAAGGGGTCAGAGTTTGAGTCCCAGCATGGTCAAGAATTTTCTCCACTTTGTGCAGATCGGCTTTGGGGTCCACCCAGCCTCCTATCCAATGGGTACCTGTGGGTCTCCCCTGGGGTAAAGTGGCTGGGGCTTGAAGCTGACCACTCACTAGTGCCAAGGATAAGAAAATATAGAGCTATGCATCCATTCCCCCATGTGCCTTAATAGTATAGTGCTTAATTAGTTAAGCACAGGGACAACTTTACCTTTTTTGCTACCATTTAATTGAGATCCTTTTGTTTTCTCATCTGCTGTCTAAAAACGTAAAGAGTAGAATATACAAAACTATAATTCTGCCTGTGGTTCTATATGGGCGTGAAAATTGGTCTCTACTATTAAGGCAGGAACATAGGCTGGAGTGTTTGGAGGGTGCTGAGGAGAATATTTGGACTGAAGAGACATGAAGTGACAGAAGGTTGGAGAAACTGCATAATGAGCTCATAACTTTCACTTTTTGTCAAGTATAATTAGAATGATCAAGTCGAGGAGGATGAGATGGTCATGGCATGTAGCACAAATGAGAAGCGGAACACACATACGATGTTGGTGGGAAAGAAATAATATTGAAATGGATTTTAGACAGGTTGGGGTGGTATGGACTGGATTGATCTGGCTCAGGGTAGGGACCAGTGGAGGGCTCTTATGAACATTATATTAGATGGGATTAGATTCAAGTATCTTCTGACGAGTCACATAAATAACCACTGAATCAAAGGCGTAGTTGGGTGGACAATATTAGAATGGATCTTAGAGAGATAAGATGAGATGGTATGGGCTGGACTGATTGATAGGGACCAGTGGAGGGCTCTTGTGAACATGGCAATGAACTTTCAGGTTCCATAAAATGCTGGGAAATTCTTGAGTAGCTGCAGAATTGGCAGCTCCTCCAAAAGGGCTCAGCTCCATGAGTAAGTAAGTAAGTAAGTAATCTTATTAAATTATATGGTGGAGGGGTGGCTTCTTATAATATTTCACGATGACTTGATTCATAAATTATGGAAATGGTAAATAATGCTAAATCCTTGCAGTATTATTGAAAGAAAGTTACAGCTGATCACAGAAAGCTGTTTCTTGGTATACTGTATGTAATGGCACTATCAACTGCACGTTACCCAGCATTGAAAAGCTACATCCAGTGGTGTCTCATCTCTCTCTCTCTCTGATTTTTAGTGTAAGGTGTGATGACCGGCTATATCAAACAATCAAAAGGATTAACTGATTACAGCCCACCTTTCTTATACTGTACATCTGAAGGTATGTCGGCTTTTGACAGATTTTATTCGATTTAATCAGACGGGAAGTCTAAAAATAACTTGATATCTCTCAGCAGTTATCAGTGTTAGCATGAAAAATATAAGTAAATAATGGAATATAATCATGCTAAATGCAGGATGCTTTTGTTGATCTGTTTATTGTTATACAGAAATGAAACTAGAGAAACACCACCAGACTGCAATAAGGGATCACTAAATCAGAGTCTTGATATTAACCGGAAACAAAACAACGAAAAGAGTACCTCTGGAGTTTTAAAGACCTTGTTGCTGAGCCCAAGGAATCTTAAACTTGTAGTGTAATTGTTTTGCACAATGCTTTAATGATAAACAAGTGAAGCATACTTTACAATCCCTTATAATTAAACGACGTTATTCTACTAATGATTGCTACCATTCGACCGAGGTTTGTAAAGTCGACGAAATGCTACCTCTCGATATCGCCCATCATTAAGTCGATATCTACCAATTGCTACTTTCCCTGTCAGTTGCTTTGTGTTGACCGGTGCCGATAACGAAGTACGTCATAGTGCTGCCTCTCTCGGTAGTATACAGAACTCTGTGGTGAATCTCACTGAACCGTGTAGATTCGTTTGACAGTTGAAACGGAGCCGAGACGGCCGAGAAGTTACCAAGCTCTCGGCGAGGACGGAAAAGGAAGCTGTCAGGCAGAGCTGAAAGAAAAACACAGGTGGGAAAAAAGTTGTTAAACAATAACCGATGAGAATGTTTTAGACTTGTTAAATATACTGAAGAAAGTCATTGGTTGTTGTTTGTGACTAAGTTGCTTGTAAAAGAGATTGAACTGAACCGGTGAAACGAAAATTAAAATTTCTCGACATTTAGTGTAGAATATCTACCAAATTTCGTCGAAATTCGTTCATTACTACCGGAAACTAACCATGAAAAATTCGAGGCTTAAGGCCACACAAAACCTAATTCGAGTCATTTTTATGCATTTTATGTGAAGAATACCTAAAATGGGTTCATAATTAGGGGTTCATGTTTGGCCGTCCTCCCATAATTCGTTTCATTTAGGAAAGTACTGAAAGGATTCTTTTATGAACCTTAGCATTCGAAATCAACACTAAACGTCGAGCGAATTTAATTTTGGTAGCTGTATGTTTTATAATTCCTACACTACATTAAGTTGAAATCGAGCTTTATCATTTTTTCCAAAGCAGCTCATCACAAAAAACATGCACTTTTTAGGATTCACAACTTTTTTTTTTTGCGATGTTTTCCAATATAGGATATACTCCACGAAATGTAAGAAAAATTATTGGTGACAGCATTGTGGTAGGTAGGCTTATATGTAAAGTAATAAGCAATGAAACGATGGATATGTATCTGTAGGAAGTAAACTTGAAAGCCAGTGTAGTGTGTAGAATGGTAGAGAACTATTTAGTATATATACATGTACTCCAAAGTGGAGTACATCTAAATTACAGTTATTCATGTATCGTAGCCCCCCCCCCGGTGTGACGGCCTGCTATTGTTTGGGATGCTTATTTCGCAAACACTGTTTGCTCTTTTATCGGTATTCTTTTTTTATTCAGTTGAAGGTGTAATTCATTTATCTTGGAGAATTTTTTCAGTTTCTTGATGATACTGATTGCTGGAATCTTTCGTTTCACGGTTCTTTTCCGTTGTTTCTGGCTACTTCAGCGATATGTTAGGTTAGTGTTTCAACGGACTGTTCCGAGGGATGGCACTCATTTTTATAAGGAATATATGTAGGAATCCTGATCAGTTGATTCAGTGGTTATTTATGTGACTCGTCGGAAGATACGTGAATCTAATCCCAAGGCCTGCAGATCTGGTAGATATTTCGTGATTTTCTTCAGTTTGTAAGATTTGAGGCTTTCACGGCGGTGACTATGAAGAAAGCAGTCTTCTGGGCTTTGGCGCCGTGTATATGTGGTGTTAACCGACGTTTCGGAGGAACGTATCGCCCCCATCTTCAGGGTTGAAGAAAAAGTATAGGTAAATCTGCAAGCGACAACACCGTGAGACACGGTAACCGTGTCTGCGTTACCGTGTCTCACGGTGTTGTCGCTTGCAGATTTACCTGTACTTTTTCTTCAACCCTGAAGATGGGGGCGATACGTTCCTCCGAAACGTCGGTTAACACCACATATACACGGCGCCAAAGCCCAGAAGACTGCTTTCTTCTTTCTTCAGTTTGTTTCACAAATGACATCAACATCACAATTCTTATTAATTTCAATAGTCATGTTTATATGTATATAAGATATTATAAAGATAAGGGTAAAATTAGGTTTTATATTTTATTCTTCGGGATTTATGATGTGGGAAACGTGAAAACAAAGAATTTTAACTGAAGGGGAGGAAGCGTGCTCAGAATATAATCTTCCCTTGTAAGTATGATTTTGTTTTCTTACTGTCATTCCTAATATCCATATGCTGGTATTATGATTCTGCACAACACTCTTGTGACAGGGTGTGAACATATATGTCTACTTGGTTTTCTTTGCATTCAGTTCTGCACCAACCTTACTGTTTCTATATGTAGTGTATAATTTTACCCGAGTAAATCACCATCATCAACACAAAACATATTCTGATATTACCAGGCCAATTCCAGTGCCTCCTCATTGTAGTAATGAGATTACATTCAACACTGTTGTATTGTAACTCAAAATTACAGGCCTGACGGTGACGTAATCTTGAAAACAGACCACAATTGCTACTTTTCCTTTCAGTTCAGCACTACTTATAGTTACTTAGCAGCTGATTCTGTGCCACTAAACCAAATGTTACTGATCAGTGACTGTCGTCTCTGGTTCGTATTCCGAAGTTCCAGAGTTCGCATCTTGTCCACTGCCAATTAACCTAAGTTTTTTCACTGTGCAAATGATGGAATGAAGTCTTGCGCCTACACCCTTTGTATTTAATAATTCGTTGCCAACCTGCCATTCGAATATATATATATATATATATATATATATAAAACTTGTGCAGTTAAGAAAAGCGTCATTAAGTATATAGAATGCAAATGTTATGTTTCTGGACATTACCCAATGTCCTGTTTTTTTTTTAATGCCTTACTGTTTTTATTCAAAACAACGTTTAGGAGACTGCATTCTGTCTCCCTTCGGGTAAACCCTGTTCAGTTGGGCTCAATCGCTAGAGCTAGACCCTATCTCGGCACACCTACACCAGCACAAGACAGGGTATACAAACCAAGCACAGCACAACCATCTGCGAGAGTTAAGACAAAACATTAACACATTAAAACAACTCCACAAGTATGAGGCCTGGCACCTAAGTACTATCAGAATAGAAGCCGTCACTGGAGAGATCAATTCTCTATGTGGTATCAACATATGTACACGAACGTAGGATTTGAGGTTCTCATGGCGGTGGTATGAGAGCTCTGTGGTATGGGATTTAACGCTGTGTAGTCCTTTAAAAATCAACTGACGATTCGGGCTTTGCTTGCTACCTGATTTATGCTGGTTTCTTGTCTGGCTTCTTCTTCGGATGGTTTTCAACAGACTACACGACATTATATCTCACAAGATAGAGCCGAGTTGTCCAAGAATACATCTCCTTCAGTAAATAAACTTACATCAGTCAAATAGTTCATCAACAAATCAGATCAGCCAATTAACTCATAACAGTATTAATGGAACACAGCCAGTTTTCTTATTATCATTGTTGATTCCACCAGCCATCCTTACAAAAATATTAGAGTCTAATAAATACGAACAGAAGAAGCATCTAGAAATAAACCTGGTTTCATTGGTGGACTTGCAGGAGAAGCAAACTACCTCACTCACTCCGCTGTGTTAACTACATGAATCAGGATCATCCTGGGGAAGTTGGTAATCGCTCAACTGACCACGAAATCCCCATTTTACGGGAGGTTCCTTGCCGTCTTCATAACTGCGCACCGCTAGACACTGTCTTGAGCCAGATGAATCCAGGTCACATCCCTAACCTCTGTTTATTTCAGATAAAAGGTAAAGTTGTTCCTGTGCTTAATTAATTAAGCACTACGCCATGAAGGCGTATGGGGAGAGTGAATGTATAGAGCCACATCTTGAACTCGGCAATAGTTGGGAGGTGAGCGGTCGGCTTCACTCCTCGGTCGCTTTAACCCCGGGAAAGGGCCCTCGGTACCCACTGGACAGGAGGCTGAATGGGCCCCCGAACTGGTCTGGACGAGGTGGAGAAGAGAAAATTCTTGACCCTACCGGGACTCGGAACTCCGTCCCCGCGGTCGTCCAGCGCGTAGCCAGTCCCTATACCAACTATGATATCCCGGCCCCTAAAGTCAAGAAGTAGCCATACTACGGCCCTGGGATCGACTCAGCCTCTAACAGAAACGAGTACCACGAATCTTCCTGGGGGGGTAAAGGGCGGCAGGTTCGTAAGCCTGACAACCTTGCAGGGATAGCTTTACATTTTTACATCATGGGACCATCATCAGGCAGTTTTATGATCTTACTGATCGTTATTGAGTTCCTAAATATGGATCCATATTTAGTGCAACACGTCCATGGTATAAAGTTATGCCTAAGTTAGAATGTAAGAATTACAATATTGACCTTCTCAAAAATATTAAGAGTATACAAAGAATTTTTATCAAAATTTTGTATTAAAAGTGTGTATGAAAAGTATTTTCGTGTATTGTTTATCGAAGATGAATAATATGTCGGAACGATATTATTTTACGAGATAAAACCTTGGGAATACAACTGAAAGTTATACAATTAAAACACAAAAATATTAAAATTATCAGAACAAATATTAAGATTATGGAATATGGTGTTAAAAGTTCTCATGTAATGTTCAGAATTATCAATGGAAATACTATTGGAAGCTGCGTTGTTGAGCGTTTTTCAAGGTGGATGTTATTACGCCCGAGGTTGTGCTGTTGGATATTATTGTTATGGCTGTTACGGTGTGTTAATATTCATGCAGTATACGTCTTGGGTACAGGTTGTAAGTTATTACTGCCGTTAGTGTACATGTGTGTTTTTTTTATTGCTAGTGGGGTGGGACTAAGTCCCTTGTTACTGCGGCCACTTCTGGCCTATTGTACCAGCCCCAGATGATAGGTGAGGGTGATTGTGGAGCAGTTGGTGGAATGAAGATTGGCAGGGGAAACCGAAGTACTCGGAGAAAACCTGCCTCAGCTCCACTTTACCCACCACAAATCCCACTTGATCAGACCCGGGATCGAACCCGGGCCGCCGCAGTGGGAAACCAGCGACTAACCGCTTGAGCTATGGCGCGGCCTTATATTTGGGTTACTTTCTGTATGGACGTTGTGTATGTCGTAGGTCGGTTCAAGGTGGATCCATTTTAATACTGTACCCTCATTTACGTTAAGTTTCCAAGTGGTCTCTCTTTTGCCATAAAGCTTCAAAACAGATTTTCTTTTTAGCCTACATCTCTTATTTCTAAATGTTCCGCCTCATCCTCATCTGGATTTTGCTGGGAATTGTGCGAGGAAGTGAACCCCCTCATCGTTATGCAGTCTCTCTACAAAAATAAAAAATCCTAAATCATGACTTTCGTATGCACAATATATTTTTAATGTTTCACTATTCTGTGGGCTCGCCGTGATGATATTTGAAGCTTTATATCATGCTGTTATTCAGTAAGGTCATTCGCAGGGCTAAGCGCAAGAAACATAATATGGGGTGATGATACGAGTGCAAAGCCATAAGGGTCCAGCTTTCTTTGGAGTTGCTAAGAATCCATGCAGTTAATAGATTCTATTTTAGTCCTTTGCCCAGACTTATGTATAAGGGTAGGGACGTAGGGCTGAACAAGAAGGGGTGGCTGAGGGTAGTATTTACCTTAGAAGTCCAAATAGAAGAGGCGCTGGCCATTCTCCCTCAATAAGAAGGCTTATGAGCAGCATCGTGTTCAAAGAGGCATTTTAGCCTTTTACCAGAAAAGGATGATTGTGTAGCTATGTTCTACGCCAAATTAAAAAAATACTAATCATAGCGTTATTCCCCTGAGCTTTTACTGCTGTGCTTGTAACAGAATTTGGTGTCATGTTTATCTCATTCTCATAGCATTTACAGACTCATTTCCCTACTTCTTCTGGTTTCCTTCTGCAATTTTTAATTATCTTATCTGTAATGAACTTATCCGATAGGGCAGAGTAGCTTTGAGAAGCGGGTACTCGTTCAGTTTTATTAAGAAATTCCCCGAATTTTATGGAACTCGAAAGGTTCTTTACCCTGTTCACAAAATCCTTCCACGGAGGAAGTCAGTTCATGCGGTAACCACTGTTATCTGTAAACGGAACGTGGTCGGTTCGAGTAAGGGCCGGGACATAGCCAACTTTAGCTGAGGTTCCTCTTAGATTCCTCTCAGCCTCTCCAATTGAATGCCAGGACAATATCTCACAACTCTCACAGTAGGTCACAACTGCTTTCTTCCACATCCTCCCTAGTTCCTTATTCGTTAATCGTGCTATGCACATGTATTTTTCGTTGAGGTTGTTTTGTCATCTTTTAAAATTTGGTATGCAACTGTTTCCGACACATTATATTCCGAACAACTTAGACTCTAAGTCTTAGAGTGTCGTAAAAATAAACGACTAATAAACAAATAGCATGAGTTACTGAACAAAACAAACAAATTCCGTGGCCTGTAGTCCGCAAGCGAACTATACCTACCGAGCGACCGCCGCTTGTCAGCGAAGTTAGTGCCAACTATAGCGGATAGAGGGTGTCACGTGGTCAGCGCAACGAATCCCCACAGCCGTTAATTTCACTTTTCTAGACCGACGAGTTACTGAAAACATAGTTAAATAATATTATATTTGAGCAATATATGAGACAAACACCGTCTTAAGTGTAACAATTTAATTGTAGTCCTTTCTTCTTTCCCCCCTCCACACTACATGTTTCGGCCCTAAATGGCCATCATCAGGTGTGTATTCTTACGTAGCTGTTATACTGCCTGTTAAAATTTAAAATCACCAGTCTTTCTAATTGTATAAAATCTTTGTTAACCTACACGCGTTAATTTGATTTCTAAATTTAGCACTTTTTTAAAACTTTAATTCAAGTTAAAATGTCTATAAGATTTCTGTTCTTTTTCTTTTTCAAATTTTGAAATTAAAATTTTCTCAGGGTACATGCCCTATGTCTATAGTGCTGCAGAAGAAAGAACTACAATTAAATTGTTACACTTAAGACGGTGTTTGTCTCATATATATAGTTAAATAAATAAATATGTCAATCTATCACTGGACCTCATTTTGAGCCAAATTAACCAAGTCCAAACCCTCACGCTCCTTTTATTTAAGCTTCATTTAACATCACAACCTCTTATACTGTATGAGTGTATAATAAAACCCATATGAACATATGGTATACAGCTATGGGGCTGTACAGAACCATCAAGCACAAGAATAATTCAAAGACTTCAATACAAATTCTTGCGCTCAGTAACTAAAGAACTTTGGTATGTCTCCAACTTTACTATCCACAATGATCTGCAAATCTCATTTGTCATAGAAGGAATACATAGATTGTCAGCACTCTACCATCAAAGCATACTCGGACACAGTAAGAGACTAGCTGTTGAAATTAGCAACCCACCAAACGTAAGAAGAACACTGAGGAGACGGTGGCTCTCTGACCTACCACAATCCGCAGATGACTAAGATTAAAACCATCCCCATTTCTCTACAGGACCTGTCAGAATATCATCAGTGGATGACTTCTCTACTCAAGACACCTACTTAGAACAAATTTACTTAGTACTCCATATTATCGAGAGTAAAGTGTAAACATGCTATGAATTACGTAAATAAAGAAATCTACAATCTACACGTACATCTAGTTCTCTCAAGTGTAACTCTGCACATATTCTCACCTTTGACAGTGTACACAACCAGTTTCACCCCCGTATTTTAGTGTTCGCGTGTTTCATTCTTGGGGTTCGAGACATTTTCAAGATTCCGTATCACATATTACGTAGAAGGTTAACGCGAAATTAAGTTAAAAAAAATTTTAAGGAATAAAGAGTAGAAGCACAAATTTAGAAGGAAATAGATGTTTTTATCTTAGTCCGATTACTGTCCAATAGTGATCTGTTAGTCTCGGACGGTTTCTATTTCGTTCCATGGTTTCCTTGACCATGTTCCCGGTAACCAAATACGTATATGAACGCAATTGTAACGCTAACAAACATCTGTTGCAATGAGACTTCAATTTTTTTTTACGACAGTCCGAATTCATTTTAGAGATTTTAGGTATGGTATAAGAGGAAAGAAAGGAACAAAGCAAGAGAGAGAGAGACAAAAGAGGATAAGAATATGAGAGAGATGTTTTCTGGAAATATACGCCGGACGCCCAACCCATAGCCATATGAAACAGATGCAGTTCTTGTCTAGTGACGAAAGAAAGGAAGAAAGGGGCGCCCGTACAGCCGGTGTTTATTTTCACGCTTCAAGGTCTTGCAGCCACCACCCTAGCTGTCAGCTGAGTAGGGCATTGCATCTTATCCAACCTCACCTTCCACAGCCATTAACAGCAACATGACAAGGTGCTAAATAACAAATTTAGGGCTATCTAAATATAAAACATTGGGCACTGACTCAATACAAGCTCAGATTCTTTTGCCTCTGTGTTGGTAACATGAAACTACACGTACAGAATGGTTCGAATTTTGTTTGTTGCAGCCGGTCGAAAATTACGTCACGAGCAAATCGTTTTACGAAAGAAAGAGTTCTGTGCGGTGAGTGTTATCAGACGGCTTCTGCCGCATGTAGAGGGTAGTAAAGCCATGCAACGGGCACCATACACCATAAGAGAAGTGTGGGCTAATCGAGAGAAACACAAATCTCCATCTGTTTATTTTCCCACCTCCCACACGCGTTACGAGGCCAGTGCCCCGCCCGACTCGTCCTCCGTCACTTGGCCACCCAACAAAATATTTAGCAAAGTGTATTATAGCGAAGCTCATCATTGCGTAATTTTCTCCATCCTCTCGCTACTTTCTCTTAGGCCCTGATTCAAACACCGGCAGTTCATGTTCTGGACACAATGTATGAATGTATATGGGGTGGGCCTTCTTGGTCCTTGCACCGTGACCACAGTGATCTATTTCTTGACACAAACTTTCGCACGCATATAAAACAACGGATAAACTTAAAATTTTTAACCTTACTCACTCATGGAGCTGAGTCCTTGAGGAGCCGCCAATTTTGCAGCTACTACGGTAATTTTATGGAACCCGAAGGTTCATTACGGTGTTAACAAGAGCCCTCCACTGGTCCCTATCCTGAGCCAGATCATAACTCTCCATTTTAATACTGTCCACCCACCCACGCCTTGGTCTTCCCAGTGGCCTCTTTCCTTCTGGCTTTCCTACCAATATTCTATATGCATTCCTCTTCTCCCCATTCGTGCTACATGCCCTTCCCACCTCATCCTCCTTGACTTGATCATTCTACAAGTAATTATACTTGGAGAAGAGTACAAGTTATGAAGCTCCTCATTATACAGTTTCCTCAAACCTCCTATCACTTCATCTCTGTTCGGTCCAAATATTCTCCTCAACACCCTCAGTCTATGTTCCTCCCTCAATGTCAGAGACCAAGTTTCACACCCATACAGAACCACAGGTAGAATTATAGTTTTGTATATTCTAATTTTTATGTTTTTGGACAGCAGACGAGAAGACAAGAGGTTCTGGACTGAATGGTAGCAAGCATTACTCGAGTTCAACCTCCTCTTAATTTCCTTCCGAATCAGGTTTTGATTTGTTATCGTCATTCCAAAATATCTGCACTGTGCCACATTTTCTAAACATCTATTTTCCCTCTTTATGTCATGATTTTGCCCTGCATTTTGGTGACGAGACAGCAACATATACTTAGTTTTCTCTGCGTTTACTTCTAGACCAACCTACTTACTTGCGTCAATTAAATTTTGTGTATTCTTCTTTATGGTATCTATATTATCACCCAGTAGATTCACATCAGCAGCACAGAACAACCGCTGATGTGTCCCGCTTAATATGAGTCGCACCTGGTTCCATGGACCCTTATAATGGCATATTCTAAAGCAAAGATGAAAAGTATGGCGATAAAGCATCTCCTTGTTTTAGATTATTCTGGATAGGAAATTTATCAGAGAAATGTTTACCTATACGAACTTTACTATACGTTTCGTTTAAACACATTTTAATCAGCCTAACTAGTTTCATGGGTATCCTAAACTCTATCAGAACATTGTATAATATTTCCCTCTTAACTGAATCATAGGCTTTCTTGAAGTTTACAAATAACTGACGTACTGTCTCATTGTACTCCCATTTTTTCTCCAATATGTGAGGAATGCAAAAGATCTGATCAGTAGTTCATCTGTTACGTCGAAACCCACACTGACGATCCCCAATAATTACATCTATATATGGACTTAACCTTGAGAGAAGAATATTGGATAAAATTTTGTATGAAGTTGATAGAAGTGATGCCCCCCGATAATTACTACAGTCAGTTTTATCACCCTTCTTGTGAACTGGTACAATAATAGATTCCTTCCACTAATCAGGCAATATTTTCTTATTCCGAATATAAGTAATTAGTTTATGGATCTTAGAACGTAATATTTCACCTCCTGCTTGAATAAGTTCTGCCGGAATTTGATCACTACCTGGCGATTTATACCTTTTCAATTTTCCAATAGCACTTTCAGCCTCAAAAGTGCTAGGATCAGGTACTAACGGCTCAGCTGTATGCATTTCTATCTGCCTAACATCACTGACCCTATGTACATTCAATAACTTAGAGAAGTAGTTCTTCCACCTATTCAGAATGTTGTGGAAATCTACAAGCAGATCGCCATTCTCATCCTTCACTATGTTACTTCTAGGTTTGTAAACACTCTTAAGGTCATTTATTCCTCTGCACAGGTCTCTAATGTTCCTGTTCTTACTGTTCATTGCAGGCTCATCAATTTTGTCTTTCAGATATTTCCTCTTTTTGTTCGTGAAATGCCTGCTGGTTTCACGTCTTATATTGTTCAGATTATCCCCATTTATTTCGCTTGGATCCTGTAACCATTGCAATTTGGCTTCTTTTCTTTGGTCTAGTAATTTTGAGCAACCTTCATCGATCCTTGGCTTATGCTTCTTCGCTTCATAATAACCTAGACTCTCCTTGACAGAAATTTTGATATCCTCTCTTATAGTTTTCCAAGTTTTATTAACATCCACCTCAGTTTCCAAGTTTTCCAAAGCCGCGAACCTATTTGAGATTTCAACAATATACTGCTCTTTACCCTCTATCTCATTTAATTCGTGAGATCGAACCTCTCCATATGAATTCTGTGCGTTGTTTGTTTGCTCACTGCCAGTCTTTCCCTAACCTTTGCCACCACCAGGTAGTGGTCAGTATCACAATCTGCTGCCCTGAATGATCGGACATCAAGTATATACTTGAATTCTGTCTCCTATCTATCAAAATATGGTCAATTTGATTGTGTATCTTCCCATCAGGAGATGTCCAAGTAAATTTATGGATGTTACGATGTGGGAACATTGTACTTTTGACCGTAAGATTTTTCGATGCGGCAAAGTTTACTACTCTAACTCCATTATCATTACTAATTTCATGCAAACTCTCATTCCCAATAGTTGGTTTAAAATTTCTTCCCTCCCTACTTTGGCATTGAAATCTTCTAACAAAATGTTCATAGGGTACTTCGGGAATTTATGAAACACATGTTCTAGTTCTTGATAGAACCTGTCCTTTATGTCATCAGTTTTATCTTCTATTGGGACGTGAACATTCATAACGATGATATCACACCAGCGACCTTTTAGTATTATATACGATATCCTATCACTAACGAACTCTACCCTCTTAACTGCTGATACGATTGTCTTATGTACGAAATAACCTGTACCTAATTCATGATTTTAATTCCTCTGTCCATAGAAAAATGTATATTCGCCTGGAGGGTCGGTGCCACCTCCGTCCCATCTGACCTCCTGTAACCCCGCTAAATCTAACTTATATTTTAAGATTTCTTCTGCCACTGCCCTGAACGAACCTGCCCTATACAAACTTCTGACGTTCCAAGTACCGAATCTCATGTCCGTTTTCTTTAGCTTAGGTCGTTTATTCAGAGGATCCGCCCAGGTCCAAGGCTTTGTGTTCATTTTCGTAACAATTTTATTTATACGGTGAGTTGTTAGCCCCACGCCCAAGCCCCAAGCTGGAACACCACCCTTTGTCGACTGTCCGCGACTGCTTATTCAATATATTCGCAGCTACTTTCCCACAGTATGCATATGTGATCTCCATGCTATGCGTCTATGTATTTGCGTCCCCCCTCCCCAGTCAAATTTTGAATGGCTGAAGGAATCTTGAATAAACTCGGTATGTAAATCATGGCACCTGAGTCCATCTCATTCCACCAGGCTGTGTGACCCTGTGTAGCCCACTATAGCTGCTGCGCAACGGCTCGGTAAGGTCTTTGCCATGGCAACGAATACATACGCAACAATAGAAGAATTGCTGAACGCATAGTTTTCTGTGTGGTCCATGTAGTATCAATGGATAGCAGGCGATCAGTTCTTCCCAGAACTTCTTGTTGTATTATAATCTTTACGCCTTTGGAAGAAGAAATGCAATATCTAGGAGTATATTCTGAAGTGAGTGATGCGCAGTTCTTCGCATTATACAGTTACTGAGCGCTAGCTGCCACATTGAAATTCCTGAAAATACACGAATTGCGTTTGTGATACGCTATGATCTGTGCCAACATGTGGATATAAGGCAAGCCTCACGACTGACAGACCACTACGATATCGCCTTCTGCAAATTTAGCACCTCATTTTTAAAATACACAAACGAAGTATATTTAGTACTCTGTTCTCAGAAATGTGGTCTCGGCGGGAGGGGGGGGATTCATCTTTCTCGTGTCTTTGACATCCACGTTGAGAACGGCCTCTTCTCAAAATCTGATGGCAGCCAATAGTTGCCGACTTTACTCGTCTCCTCAGACAGCGTGCACAGCACTGAGGACTGCTTTATGTAATAACTCAACCGAGATCTTCTTTTTCGTGTAAGCTGCTGGTATAGTGGCCACTGTTGTGTTGCGCTTCTCAACTGTATCAGAGTTGCAATGTGATATGCTTGAACACAGAGGAGGGTGAAGTAACTGAGGTATATCGTGAACGCTGTTGCCATGTACAAGTACATTGCAGATAGTTCAAGCTGCGATTAAGTGATTGGTATTAAGGTAGAAGGTAAAGGTACAGTTGTCCCTGTGCTTATTTAATTAATCACTACACCATGAAGACGTATGAGGGAGTGGATATATAGATCCACGTATTCTTGACCTCGGTACTAGTTGGAGGTGAGTGGTCAGCTTCAGGCCCCGGCCGCTTTATCCACGGTGTCCATTGGACAGGAGGTTGGGTGGACCCCTGAGCCGGTCTGGACGACATGGAGAAGTGAAAGTTCTTGCCTCTACCGGGGATCGAACTCCGATCCCTTGGTCGTCCTCCCCGTACTCAATCCCTATACCGACTGCGCTATCCCGGCTCCCTATTGGAATTCAGGCACTGTATATTAATGACAAGATTGCAAAGTGTACACTTGGAATGCATAAGTGATTACTTGCCTGGAATAAGGTCTTTCTTGAGAAACTGATGGTTGCGCGGCTGATAAAAAATAGAATCCGTCTATATTGAATTCTAAATTTATTCCTTGTTCACAATAACCCAAAACGCTACCTTTCTCTGAGCCAGTTGTATCCAGTCCCGAACATTAACCCCATTTCTTTAAAATTAAATTTCACCTTATCCTTCCATTTATATAGGGACTGGCTACTGGCTGGACGACCGAGGGGGTCGGAGTTCCGAATTCCGGTGGGGTCAATAATTATCACTTCTCCATAACGTCCAGACCGGCGCTGGGGTCCACCCAACCTCCTATCCAATGAGTATCGGGGATATTTCCACTGGGGTAAAGCGGCCGGGTCGTGAAGCTGACCACTCGCCTCTAATTAGTGCCGAGCCATAGATCAAGCGGGTAGTCCCTGGCTTCCCACCGAGGTGGCCCGGGTTCGATCCCGTGTATGGTCAAGTGGGATTTGTGGTGAACAAAGTGGCGCTGGGGCAGGTTTTCTCCGAGTGCTTCGGTTTCCCCTGCCAATCTTCATTCCACAAATTGCTCCACAATCACCCTCACCTATCAACTTGGGCTGGTACAATAGGCCAGAAGTGGCCGCAGTACAAGGGACTTAGTCCCACCCCTCTAGCAATAAAAAAAATAGTGCCGAGGTTAAGAAAATGTGGAACTATATTTCACTCGCCCATGCGATTTCACGGTGTAGTGTTTAATCTGTTAAGCACAGGGACAACTTTACCTTTACCTTCCATTTACTCTTAGGTCTCTCTTCAGGGTTTCCTACTGCAATTTTGTTTTCTTATCTTCACCATGCCTACTTCATGGTTCTTCATTTGGCGAACGAAATATTCTTGATAAGTCATTTTCAATTCTCACAGTATGTTAGCAATAAATGCGTCGTAACATGAATCCAAAGTGGAACGCAGTGTTTCCAGGAATTTTGTATGTAAGGTGATTGATTCTTAGGTCGCTGAATACTTATAAATCGTTTATTTGATAACTCTCGTCGTATATAAAGTAGGTGTTGTAATTAGCCAGTAAACGCCGTTACTAAATTCTCGCAACATGTAGCGTGGAGTCGCCAATTCTAAATTTCGTCGAAATACGTCTAACAACTTCTTAGATGAAACGATCATTTAAAGTGTGTTTGTGCAAGGAACGCGTGAAGACCACAAAGAAAGTTGTTACAGCAAACCATGGAATCTGATAATTGGATTGAACCGAGACGATTATTTGGCACTAAGACACTTCAGACGTTCGCTTGCTGGAAGTTTTCCGTGGCGTGAAATGAATGAAAATCGATTGAAATAATAATATGAAGTTAACAGATGTTACTTTCGACGTCGAACTGTGCCTGGAATAAGAATTCGTGACGTTAAGATTAACCATTTTGCAACTGCTAAGTTATCGACACTCATGTAAGAAATCTTATCCCTCTGTCATTGAATGGAGTTTTTGTGTGCCTGGTTGCATTAGCAAGGAGAACCACAGTAGAGAGCTATGTTTTATATTCTGCCACAATTAACTAATGTCAGAGCATTTACTAAACATCACACTTGAGTAGTTAATAATCCTGCTTTGTGTTTTGGAAGTCACAGTTTCAAAGCTTTTCCAGTAAACCGGCTACGCTGCCTGAGGTTTTATTTTGTGGCATTTCTCAGCCCATCTAGATAAATGCCGAGGCTGTATTTAGGCCACGGCCGCTTGTACTTTCTTTCAAATTCACAGATCATCCTATCACTTCATGCTTGGCTATATAAAGCGCCTTTAAATAAACAAAGAATATAATAGAATAGATCCCGCGCTCCCACAATAGTTCAGGAGTGAAACATCTGATTAGAAGTTGAGCAAGAGTTATCTGACGGTTTTGTGGGTTTTCTCAGCTCCACAAGACAGACGCCATAATACTTATAATTAGGCCATACGTCTCCTTCCAAATTCTTTTTGCTCACCATCCACGATAATCCTTCTGTATACAAGTATATATAAAGTGTGTACTTGAAACGGTGTCCTTATACAAGAACGCCATGCTGTTGTGCTTTCTTATGAATTAACTTTTTCTGTTGCCATAAATCATGTTGAAACAATGCTCTGTGATGGGTCTGACATCAGTGCATGACCTTGATCTTGTGAACGGAGGAGGTCATTCTGACAGCAGTCGAACTGCGTATACGGTTCAGTAAATTACACATGCGAAGATAACAACAGAAATCCCGGCGTTCACTATCGACTCAGACTTGTTTGCGAAATTCAGGGACTAGCATGAATCGATGTCAGACGAGAAGCTGTCCATGCTTTATGTCGATTTTTTTCCCTTGGCACTACAGCCCCGGTGGGCCTAGGCCTATCTCCATGAATTTCTCCGTTCACTTCGGTTTTTTTCTAGATCTTACACATTCGGTAGGACTCCTTGGGCGGGTGATCAGCTCGTCGCAAGGCCTCTACCTGTACACAAACACAGAAAAACGCACACACACACAAACTAAACTTCCATGCCCTGAGTGGGATTCGAACCCACGATCCCGGTTTCCAAGCGAACGAAGACAGTACGTGCCTTAGACCACTCGGCTACCCTGACCGGTTTTCTGTCGATTTACTTATCTAAATATTAAAACGGTAAACCTGTCCCTATGATTAATTAAACATCATGAAAGCAAGATGGAGTGGAAGTATGACTGCACGCATCCTTAACCTCGGCCCTGAGTGGAGGTGAGTGGTCAGCTCCACGTTCAGGTCTCTTTACCCCTGGTCCGACTGAAGAGGAAGCTGGATGGGTCCTTGAGGGCTGGTTTGGAGTTGGTGACAAAGTTAATCCCTGCCCCCTGAGGAAAACTGAGCCTCCGACGTCCAATTTAAATTCACTATAGTGACTGAGCTATCCAGCCAGAAACTTAAGTTTCTTTCATTCATTCTTCTCTTCATTCATATAGCTTCATGTCATCTTCATCTGTTCCTGAAAACTGTCGGCTGCTTTTCAGCAACTCATTTTCCTTTTTTAACTTAAAAGCCCACGTCAAGAACTGGAGATTCGCCAAAACCTGATGCAATGTTTTGATATATTAATTTGTTGGTAAAATAAAAATGAAGGTCTGGGGCCTGCACAAAATAAAACTCCAGATCCACAACTTCAAGTCCACAAATAAATTAGAATTTAGAGAGCTTTAAAACTGTTATTTGTGATTTATTCTGCTGTTGGAAGTCCATAAGGTTGAACATTCAAATAACAATAATTGTACCAGATTTGTCGCCACAAAGAGCCATTGTACGAGTAGTTAGTACTTGAGATTTCAACTGCCAAATCGACATATTTAACTAAGTTACTAACTGCATGGTGCAGAGTATTTATTGAGACCTTGACAGTTGCTCACTTTGTCAAGAAATGCTCTCTCTTTGTGGAAACTAAAGGTTCATACCGTGTTAATAAATGCTCGCCGCTGGACCCTATCCGGATGCAATGCACACTTTCACGTCCACTTCCTTTGTCTAGTTTAGTATTATCTTCCCATCAACGTCCAGACTCTCCAAGTGGCCTCTTATGACTAAAATCTTATACGTCTTTCTCTTACTGTATTTTCAGTCTTCAGTGAGACAATCGTCCAAGTAGTTTCTTGTTTGAATGTGTAAAACAACTTCTGATATGCATAATTCTTTCAGAATTAGAGTAGTGGCTGTTCCAATAAGGAACAAAATCTGTATTTACATTTCTAAAACCACTTTAAACAGTGGATAAGTGCACTCAATTTTCGCATGTCACAAATTTCTATACGCTCCTTCCGGTTGTGCAATTAAGTAATTCTTTTATGTCTTTAGTTTTGTTTATTTAAGGACGTTGTCAATAGCTCAGAGTACATAGCGCCGAATGGTATGATGGTTAGTGAATGATGAATGGGAAAGAATGCAGAAGGATGCAGTTGTAGTGTAATATGAGGTGCCCCGCGATCTGCTTGGAGAGACTGGAGAAAGAAAACACGAGACCACACAGACAGGATAGTCGGTGTCCCGCCAAAGATTCGAGTATGACATCTCCCGAATAAAGGAACCCCGTGGCTTTAGTCCGCAAGCGAACTATACCGACCGAGCGACCACCACTTGTTGGCGAAGTTAGTGCCATCTTCTATCGTCAGGTTAGTTTACTGCGTGGACTAAGTCGGCTTCTAATTAATTACAACGGAATGAGCACCCTCTATCCGCTAAAGTTTGCATCTTCCGAATACAGGTCAGAATTGTTACCGCTTCAGCCTGCTCATTCCGTTATAATTAATTAGAAGCCGACTTAGTCCACGCAATAAACTAAACTGACGATAGAAGATGGCTATGGTCTGTTTCAAACTACTATCCCAAGATTTTCCTTGGAGGACGAAGACAATGGGCAGAAACTTCACGAACCTCCAAAGTATGGAGCAGATGTGCTTATCTCCACGTTGCAATATTCAGTTAGGGCCCCCATACACACACAGTTTGGCCTCCAGTTCGACCTGCACAGTTGAAGACTGAAAGGCAAAACTGATGTGTGTGGTGCGGCCGGCCGGCCAATCGTTTGGCCTGTTGGCCTTAGGGAAACCCGTCAGTCCATCAGTTCTGCCTGCAGGACCGTAGCACGTGACGTGTGTGACTCAACATTATAGGCTGGAAGACCGTGACTGTGGCATGAAGCCTGCCGGTTTATCTGCGCGTGTATGGGGAGGAAAGGGAGGGGGTAAACTGTCACAGTTTTGCCTGTAAGGTCGATCGGAAGGCCAAACTGTGTGTGTATGCGGGGCCTTAAGTCGACTAGACTAAACTGAACTGACGCAAACACATTCTGTGCATTCAGCCCCTCGTTATAGAATCAAATTTGTTGAACCTTGCTCACTAACTTTAGAACCAGTTTGGCTGAGTTTTCTTGATCGCAATGGGAAGTCAATGACAATGGAAGCTGTATTGTTTAAAGTGAGTATCTTTATTAAGATGGTAATAATGTGTGTGATCTTCTGTGGGGATAAAATAATTAATACCAGTTGAATATAGCGATCTAAACTTGTGATAGCCCGTTGGAGCTAATGAAGTGAAATTCGTTTTTTGTGGCAGATTACGTAGGAAAGCTGTTGGCAGTGTCAGCTTAATGGTTATGTTTGTAAAAAAGAGCGTTTAAGGAGATCGGGCCCAATTGGCACTAGATGGTTATGTGGACACCATCAATGAAACACAGCATGCGTCTGTGACTTTCTACACGTGCATCCGAGATATGGCACGATTCAGAACTGGATCGCTTTCCCATAACACAGCACCACTTCCCTCTAGATAATTTCGTCATCACACGCTGCCATTTCCCAGATAAATGAAGCAAGGGAGGAAATCTGTGCTCGTATTTTTGAATCCTGTTCCTTGCTGTTTTGCAGACCTTATTTCTCTAAGGGCGAGGGCCCACCAAGGAAACTGGCAACTGCAACGCAACCGCAATTGCTAGGTAATGGTCACAACAAATTCTTAATGTGCAACAATGGGGTAACTGGGAAGCTGTGTTCTTTACGCAGTTCATGCAATAGCTGCGTGGCGCAACAATAGAACTCTTGTTAGAGGTGTTTTCTATGCGGTCTTGAGACGGCAGTTAGAAGGATAGGAGTCAGTTGTGAGAGAGAAGCCGGCCATTACGGGCGTGAACATGGAAGCTGGGTACGCTACGCCGTTGGAAGCCGTTACCAGGAGACAAACGGTGAAGACACAGCAGACTGAGAAGTCCTAGTGCATGCTGTAGTGAACTGAAGAGTGCATGAATTTGCGTTAGCGCTATAGTTACTTGTAGTTACGATCTGTAAGTGTTCAATAAATCCAATTACCAATCCAAACCACGTCTATAGTCACTCATACGTAAGTTCTCCGGCCTGTAACAAATTGCCATTTATGACGTATGCTACTAAATTTGACCAGTGCACAGACTTTTTGGCTATAATCCAATAATGCTACTAGTATATTTCCTTCATTAAGAAGATTACTTCATCTTCCCGTTCCCAGTGTCTTCCAGTTTGGACTGCACACAATACAAGAGATAAACTTTGGGCCTGCCAAACGCCTAAGAGATAGGCCAGAAGTTTTTATTATCTACAGGACATTAGATTGGGACTGTGTTTAGTTACTTATTATGCATTTATTGCTTAGGCCTTGGTACCGACGCCAATAACTCGGATTATAGTGTTGAATACTAGGATTTCTTTTGTAGTTATTCAGCGACGCTCTCAGTAGTTAGACCATACGGCGTTCAATTGTAGAATGAATGATGAATTTGAAAGTAATTTGAAGGAAACGGTCGTGATCTAATACAGACCCTCTCCCGGGGTATTCTGGAGTGACTGGGTAAAGCCACGAAAAGCTCAGATAGCCGGCATCCCGTCCGAGATACAATCCGAGCACCTCGAGAACACTAGAATAGGTAGACCAACTTACTTGGTGAGGAGGACGATTGGTGAGTAGTTAGTAACGAAATAGAAAGGACGTGTAAGGAGCCGCCGTGACGTAATTTGAGATGTGCTACCTTTCGGAATTTGCCCGAAGGGACTTGGAAAACAAGAACCCTAAGTCATGACAGCTGGTCTCCAGAATCAGACTTGAACCTGGAACCTGCCGAATATGAAGCCGGCGTGATTTGCAGTGGAGGTCTGTCTGAGTTAAGTAACAATCCAAACGATATCTCAGCTATGCTAAGCGCTTCGAGCTGCTTATAGTCTTCATCACTGCCCCTTTAGCAACAGAGTGGAGCTTTAACGTATAAAGCGATCATTACTCTGCGTCTCACTAATAGAAGTGAAAAGAAAAAAACGAATACACGATCAAATTGCTCCTGTTTTATGCCTAAGAAATTAAAATGCGATCCACTCATGAGGCAATCTGGTTTTATCAGCTCGCCCCTGTGGTAATTGAATGCATTACTTCCAATCTCATGCCTTGGATGTTCACAAAACAGAACGCGAATGGAGGAGAGAGATCGGAGTGAATACAAAGTGGTTAAACTGTTGATTTTTATTTATTTAAAAGTAAAGGTTGAACAAGAGTTCTATTGCCGCTGTATTACTACAGACATACATCTGCCCTGCACTGGTGCGTAATGCAGTATAGATTGCTCCACTTGAACGCTTTCAGTTATGGCTTTGAGAGACATCTGCCGTTCCAGCAGGCACTTGACCGTCAAAAATAGCCAGTGTGTGTGTATAGAAAAGAAATTCAAAGAGCGATGGTTAAACTGTAGCTGGGGACACAACGTGGATGTAAGTGGCGTGCGCCTACTGTACGACGGTGGGCCAACACTGTTAATTCTATTATACTGTTAAGGGCCCATTTGTGTGATGCTCTGGCGTATACAAAGGAAGTCTGTTTTAACCCTTTGGAGCACAATGGTAACTATGTGAATCGCGTGCCGTTTAATTCGGAAACTTTGCCCACACAGAATCTTTATTATTTCATATGATTCTCCGGATAAACAGCAATTATTTCCCTACGCATTATTAGCCAGTTTTCTTTGCTCTTGAAATAAAGACATTTTCTCTGGGGTAGGAACTGAACTTTTAATTAAACGTCTATGTATCCACAGTCCGTCAATAATGCAACAATTATTTACTCACCATTTAACACTTAACACAACATGTTTCGGCCACAGACGGCCATCTTCAAGTGTCTTAACGCAATCAAACTGTTATACAGCTCTGATGTGCGCTAAAACCGCGCGTTGCAATCTCCTTAAAAATAACGTAACTAATCAATTAAAATCCATTAAAATTTCTATTAAAATTTTTTCTTAAAATCCTATTCCACCCCACAAGGGGCGTCGTGTACTTGTTTGGAGCTATGGGATATTCCAGAAAGTTCGTTTCTGCAGCTTGTTCTTTTGTTTGTTAGCTCGTTGTTTTGTTACGTCTGCAATCTGTAAAATGGCCCTTGCTTGTGTGTACCCTCTAGCAGCGTGTGGTGTTGTCTTCACTAGTGAATTTTTAATTACTATTCAGATGAAGATGGTGTTTCAAAATCATGACGGGAACAAGCGGAAACGGAAGATGCCGCTTCACAGCCTCATGTGATCCGTGTACAGTCTCGGCATGAGCACATTTCGCACTTACCTACACGTCTGTCCCTATTCGCATCAGAGAGGAGGTACAAAGCGGGAAGAACCCAAGGGTCTTTCTGCATGTCTCAAATTGGTAAAGATCCAAAACAGGGCTTGATACCACGACAACACGATTTTTGTGCAATGAAAACCAGTGCCTTGCATCGGAGGGTAAATGGGATAACATTTCTACGTCACTGAAAACTATTCTTGGGCCACAGAACTTTGCCCAGAAGAGATATCTGCTTAATGCTTTGCTACAAATTATGAAGAAAATGACAGACTTTCTTGGCCTGGTGTGACAGAATTCAACTTTTTAATGGCTAATTGCGATTATTCATGTGAGATGGAAGTTAGTATCATTCCGCGCGCCATAGCTCAAGCGGTTAGTCGCTGGCTTCTCACCGCGGCGGCCCGGGTTCGATACCGGGTCTGGTCAAGTGGGATTTGTGGTGGACAAAGTGGAGCTGGGGCGGGTTTTCTCCGAGTACTTCGGTTTCACCTACCAATCTTCATTCCACCAAATTCTCCATCATCATAATAACCCGGGGCAGGTTACAATAGGCCAATCAGTGGCCGCCGTGCAGAGTGGACCCAGTTGGACTCCAACCCCCCACTAAGCGAGTTGGTATCATTCCGATAATTCAAGAGGGAGCCTCTAGACTGAAAATTCACAACTTTCAATGTCGGAAGATCTATACGGATGACGCCTCATGGCCTATATTAAGGCAATATCCCAGTGTTCGCACTGAGAAATAAACACAATTATACTGTCACATGTATGCGTGACTATAGACGGGGTTTTGGATTGATGATCGGATTTATTGGACTCTTTGATACAGCGCGTGACTACACTTTACAAGTCACTATTATATAAACACACTAGTGTCCACAGACACGTCTTCACTGCTATGGTTTGATAGCGGTTCCCGTCGGCGGACGTTCCCCTTAGTCTGGGTTCCCGAACTATCCCCAACCTCAGCTACCAATTTCTAACAGCAAGAGCTCACAACAACTGAACTGCAGCAGTCCTCTAACTAACTCACTAACTCACTCACTCCTCACTTGCCATGCTTACAGCATCTTGGCATGGACGGCATAGAAAACATCGTTCCTCTGTTGTACTGCAATTGCTGTAATGGAAACATGCTTGTTTGCAGAGCCGTTACTTAGCAACGGTTGTATAGTTGCTTATATCGAGGTCGTTGCATAGCAGCGGATCTGCATGCCACAATACACATTACAATCCAGATAGAAGGAAAATGTATTGTTAATTTAAGGTGTTATTCATAATCGAATGCGCTAGAAATCGTGAGGAAGAAAACAGAAAAAAAGAATGGACAGGAGAGAGAACTTGCATTAGTTATACACAGCTGTTAACACATGACGTCAAGACTTGGAGTAAATAAGTAAAACGAAGAGCAACTTTATACAAATCTCTGTAGCGGCATTTCTTTCACAAAAGGTGCAGTTGTTATACCACCGTTCCTCCGTCGCTAGAACTCCATTTGTTGTAAAGAGAATGTATCAATTTGAAGTCGGACTTACATTAAGAAGGGAGGGGCTTTATATTGTGTATCCTATTCCCTTCAGGAGCTGGCATAGCTCAGTCGGTATAGCGACGAACTACGGGATGGACGGCCGAGGTTCGATTCCCGGCAGGAACAAGAAATTTGTCCCTATTCCACAGCGTCCAAACCGGCTCTGTGTCCCACCTAACCTCTTCTTCAGTGGGTTCAGGGGGCTCTTTTCCGGGGGTAAATAGGCCGAAACGTGAAACTGGCTGCCGGGGTGATGAACGGCGGAGCTAATACCTGCACTCCCCAATTCGTCTTCACGGCTTAGTATTTAATTGATTAAGCACAGGGACAACTTCACCTTTTATCCTATTCCTTTTAGTCAACAAAAAATCCTCTGTCTTTCTTCGTTTCTGTTCAGCAGCACTTTTTCAAAGTCAAAGTCACATTGCGACTGACGATCAGTCTGTCTGTCTTGGTGCCGAGTCCCAGCTGGGGCTGGAAGTCACTGTCCTGTCCCTGTGGGGCGCCTTCCAGCACCTTCTCAGGTACACTGGCGGGTTATATAGCGCGGAGTGAGATTATGAGTAATAAATTCTGATGTCGTGGAAGGAATAGGTCGCGGCTTATTTTACGCCACTTTCCCAACAATACCTGGATGGACTGAAGGAAATGACAACCAGTCCTCAGGAGAGGAGGCCTCCGGGTCCAAAAATTACGAATGGATGACAGAAATGCTACTGGTCAATAAAATAATAGACAAGAAGGATGCCATGGGAGAGGAGTTTAGCTGCAAACCACTTATGTTCATTGAGGGGCTAATTTGTTATTTGCAGATCCGTGCAATTTGTCTCTCTTGTTAAGAAGAACTGTTAGATAATTACGGGAAGTTGAACCAACGCGAAGGATTTCATACAGTTATGGCTGCAGGAGCATATAAAGTATCATTATGACTGCCTGCTCTATGACATAAATGAACCAGATGTGGAGTTCTCTTCAGTTTCGTCAGAAATGCAATGTCGCGGCTCGTCAGAATTACGTGGAAAGTATAGCGATATCATAACGAGTGATGTAATATACTTCAATGTTGTTACCATTCCATGCAATTAACGAGGAATTTACTAAATTTATAACAAGGCCAGATGGTAATTTGGTAATGTTCAACATATGACAAAAAAAAATGTTATTTTTAGCCGTAAGCGCCCTCCCATTACATTTATGCAATTTTTCAAGCTGGCGCCCAGATTTCCGACCCCCCCTGATTTATTTTAATTGGACTAAGTTTGGATCGTTTAATTCGTGGTCAGAAATGGAAACAGTTATAAGTTCTTGTGATGCATGCGAACAATAGTTCATAAAACCGAATGGCTACCAGCTGTTTAGTTCCCTAAGAGAACATTATTAATGATCTGGGGCTGAAGAGAAGCAGAGGTTCTGTTATCGTTAGACAGTTCCGGTGTGAACATGTGTTGAATAGTAGAATTATGTCATAAATGCTTTTAAATTTTCAGATCAGATGAACTAAGTCCAGGGATATGATATTTAAAGGACTTTCTTTACTAGGTCGAAAACTTGTCAGGGTCATCTTGCCATAATAACCAGCAGCTGCTTTTTATCACTAAATTCTTGGAAAGAACAAGCGCTGATTTATTTCCTTAATACAAAGATGTTTGTTTACTGTTCTTACTGCGCATTCGTAAGTCAGTATGGAGTTGTTACAGAAACATGGAAACCAAAATGTCAACGTCTAGACAGGTAGGTTGTCAGGGTGAGAGGGAACGAGGGAACTGATCCCTCGCAAGGCGTCTGCCCAAATGTGACAAACGCTGACGGGACCTTCATATTCAGAACGGAATTCGAAACCGTGACAATTTGTCAAATTATGCTATGTTTTTGGTAAGGGAATTTGTATTTTGATGAATGGAGAGGCTCCCGTTCGTGGTCGTGTTGATCCTAATTCGACACTGGGTGATAGATTTCTGCGGAAAAACTCACAAAAATTAAACGATGTCAAAAATGCTGAGATAATGAATTGTAGATAGCGGCCACTGTGACCGGCAGAGTTTACTGCTTCGCGCTAAGGAGTTTATTATAATCACAGAAAATATGGAGGTAATAGACTGTTCAGGTGACCCAGGTGTAGATAGGAGGCGAATGTTAAAAATATTTGTTTTCCGTAAAATAATTTCTTGACCAGCTAAACGAGTATTAGCTCCTTAAGTAGAACTTCGCTCAGTGGACCTTTTTACTATTCTACTTGTATGCTTGACGGCTGTACTGACAAATTTCATGTTTGTTTTAATTTGATTGACATTTTCTTCACCTGAGTTTACTTTTATATTCAAGAGGAATTTCCACAGCGTGCCTAAAGTGAACGCATAATACTGTGGTTGTGTCTGTATATTCGCATATTCTCAGTCCGACACTGCTCAACAAATTTCGGCTAAATAAATCTGATGCTGGTAATCTATAATTAATCAGGATAGACGAAAGTTGACATTCACACTTATCGATCCATACAACCTACATCATAAGTAACTTAAATTAAACGTTTATCATGCTTTCTTAAAAACGTTTATTACAGAACAGAATGACGCACAGCATAAAATATGCAAGGTCATGAAAAAGACGTCGGAACTCTGAATGTTTATATTTATTGATGCATTATATTTACAGTACTGATTCTGATATCACAACACTAATAAGGCAAGGTAGATTTTATTCACGGAAACACATTTGCGGTATGTGATCTCTGGACATCTAATATTACGTGTAATTTTCAAAATATAAATATTCCATAATTGCAGTCAAAATTTGTTAAGGGATGCTTTCCACAGAAATGCAACTAAGTTTTCTGTGCCACAAAATTCATTACTTTCGATGTAACTACTGCATCATTTCTGATAATTCTGTAGATCTCCAACTTTGCATCTTTTGTATGAATCATATTTAAATAAGAATAGTAAGTGAGAGACAAAGAAAAATAAGCACGTGTCCATAGAGTGGCCGGTCTTTGTATGATTCAAATTTCAACAATAGATTTATATTAAACTGAAACTTTTCTGTTTGTTTCCTGTTTCTTACCGTAGATCTAATGCAGAAGACTCATATATATGGAATTTACTTCATGCCAATAAGTACGGTAGTGAAAATATTCGGTAGGTTTTCCGGATGCAGTTTGAATTTTCATGACAAATTTCTTTACTGTAGTTTAATTTCTTATTTCCAGTGTTACAGTTTCAGCTACTAAAATACATTGCGATAAGACAAGGAATGGAAGAGTACCCCTGGCGAAGAACAGGCACTTCCGCTTGTATGCAATAAGCGAACATCAAAGCAATGAGCCATTAAATGAGGCAAAGGGCACGTTTGAAAACGCGAATTCTCCACATTGGTAGTGTCTATGTCACGTACTGTGAAACGGAAAATCTGGGATAAATGTCGGCATGTGAGATAAATGAATAGGGGAATCTGTTCCTCTCTCCTGCGGGCTGTGTCCACATTTCTATAAATACTACCTTCCTCCCCTCGGCAAAAAGAGAAATGCCACTCTCTTCGCAACGTGCGCACGTGTTTGTATTTCAGTTAGCGCACTGTGTTTCAAAATTCTCAATCTCGTTTCTGAATTTAGGTTCCTTCACGCATAAAATATAGATCCAGATGCAAGGAATACGCCGCAAATTCTGCGACTAAAGGTCAAGGCCAAAAGATATTGTGACATGCCTTGTGTTAATAGTCTTTGGTAGGTTCGTGACGGTAATGTTGTCCCCCCGCTCTTGTCCTTTATTTACTTATACACATTTCTTTGTTTACTTATATTTGAAATGTTCTGTCTTCTACGATATAACACCGTGTAGTCTGTTGAAAGTCAGCTGAAGTTTTGGAGGGATGTGTCACCTCCATCTTAAGATATAAAGAATAAACGCAAACTGTCCTCGCTACCTACTTCACGCTGGTCTCTTGTCTGGCTTATTCTTCCACTCTGAAGGTAGAGGCCACATATTCCTCCGCAACTTCCGTTGACCTTCAACGGACTACACGGCATTATATCACAAAAGATAGAACTCTTCATATTAACCGCTGTGAGAACCTCATATCCTACATTCTTATATATATTTGTATTTGGTGGGGCACGCGGTAGCATGGTTGAGGCACTATGCTACAAGGTGGAAGGTCGCGGGTTCAAGTCCCGATGAGGTGGAATTTTTCAATTTATCTATCCTTCCAGTCGCACAATGGCCCTGGGATCGACTCATCCCCTAACAGAAATGAGTACCAGGAATCTTCCTCTGGGGTAAAAAGCGGTCGGTGCGTAAGGCTGACAACCTCACCGCCATCTGTGAATAGATTGTACGGAGAAAATGTGGGAACCTCGACGTCTCACAACCCTATGGGCCATCAGGCCCTGTTACAGGGATAGTTTTTTTTTATTTGTATTTGTTTCCCTGGTTTGTTCGATTACTCACTCACTCACTCTCTCACTCGATTGTGTTCTTGCTTGTTTGTTTATTTGCTGATCTATTTATTTACTTAAACATAAGTATCTACGTGTGTGATCCACTGTCAGGCAACCACATGCTCGCCTTTTGGCCTAGCAGGAGAGGCCGAAGTTCTCGCTGGATCAGTGTGACATGCGCACAGCGCCGTTACAGTAACAGAAAATTTACTGAACCCTCGAATTTGCTACTTCCATAATTAGCTCCTTTCAGTACTACAAAGGAAGAACAATGGTTTCGCTCTTTTGTTACATCAGATGCATCTGTGTGTCCCGTGATCAAATCATGCAAATCAGTAGGCGTATTATAGGCATTAATTGATCTATCGGCAGACTTGGTCTAAACATACAGGTTTTGCGGTTTTCACGACGGTAACTACTAAGATTGTGGTCTTCTGGATCGTGGTACAGTGTATCTTGTTGGGAGGATACCGCTGCTGCGGGCGAACATAATGTCTCCATCTGCAGCGTTGAACCCTGAAGACAGAAGGCAAGTAGTCATTTACATATTCTGTTTGCAATTCTAGTGTCCCTAACATAAGTCACTTTTGTACCTGAAGTTCTACTATGCTATTGATGCCGGGAACATCTCTAAATGGCTCTAGCTTGTTACCGAAGTATTTCTTGACCTCTGTTTTCATTGTTTTGGCCGTAGCCCTCTGCCCGTGATCGTTCGGTCGGGGAAATTACTACTGGAACCTCGCCAGCAGATTCATCCTTGGTTTCAAATTTTTGTTCATTCCGAGATATTTATGGGTTTGGAAATGGGGCCTCCTGCTGCTGTTGACTATACCTGTAGACTGGCTGTCTCCGAGATACTAGTCTCTCAACCATCGGCCCATCATCAAGGTCACTATTGTGATGTGCTCGTCAGTCATTCCTGCGCATCTCGGTTATAAAGTTCAAAATGGGTTTATAAATTGGTCCATTATAGGATAATTCTTTCTGTTCTTTGTTTCAGAGCGTCTGTTCCAAGAAACTATCGACATGAGGAGCAGTTTCGTCATTCTGACGCTCGTCTCTTTCTCCTACGCATCTCCACGTACTGTTTCGTAAGTCCGGAAACTTTATTTCTCCTCGTACAGATGGAGGAAATTATGGTTTACATTCTAATGAGCATGTTATTATAATGTCTTTTAACGTTATATGTCAGAAGAAAGAAATATGCATACATTGCAAAGGTTGCACTGTTCCAAAGTAACATTTGATCTAAATGTTAAAGAATTCAGAAGTATCTCCTACTTTCAGTGGAGAATATCCGCTTTAGAGTGTACCACATATAGATGGATATTCCATATTATTTTAATTTTAAATTTAAATTCTAGTGTACGAATAAGGGAAATAGAATGTAAACAAATTCCGGGAACTTTAAATGCACATTGATATCTCGCACCAGTGTATGGGACAGAATTATCAGGTCCGCTCTGTAACAGTGAGTTCCAGCTCAATGGAGACGTGGCGTGAGCGCTGGAATATTGACATTAATTAAGATAAGACTCAGGGGATCTACTTCTCTCGCTGTCGTCGACCGCCTGTCTCTCCTCTTACAACGAAGGGAAGAAATATTACATTTGTAAATAGTGCAAAATACCTTGGGTGTAATCTTCGATAAGAGGGTTACATATTGATTGCACATAGAAATGATCGAAGTCAAGACCTTCGAAATATTTACAGGTGTTAGAGTATATTCCCTATTCAAAAGTGAACGATTAAGCGCTAACATTAAGCTTACACTCCACAAAGCTCTCATTAGATCTGTAATGACTTATGCTAGTCCCGCCTGGGAATCCATATAATGAAATTGCAGCGCCTACAAAACAAGGTTCTCCGCACCATTGGCAATTTTCCAAGGCGCACACCGGTTCGCGATTTACACATGGCTTTCAGAATTCCGTACATATAACATTATTATGCAGGAAACAAGCGGAAGTCATATAAAATCATAATAACGAAAATGTTTGCAACATAGGACAAGGCGAAGCCCGACATAGACAGTATAAGAGGATTAAACTTGGCGGCGGTCAAGCATACGACCGTTCAAGTAACTTGACTGCCGTTGTAGCGGGAGCTACCAGAAAAAGGGCATAATCTGCTGTACTGAGCCTGAACTGACAGAGGCATATTGTATATGCATTCAACAACATATAATATATGTAAAATATAAATACAATATACTGCACTTTCTAAAAACTGACATATTACTGCTGACAATCACTCTGACTTTGACTTTGACTTAAGAGAAGAGTCTTGAGACGGCAGTGAGAAGAGCAGGAGGTTGGTGTGAGGTGACCGTCAGCCTGGGAGTTAGTCGGAGCAATGAGTTACTTGTGGGACAGTCGCTAGCCGGTAAGAACGTTAGCATTGTTGGAACGCGTCACCAGGCAACGACTGGTGAAGAGAAGCAGACAGAGAAGAGTTAGCACATGCTGTAGTGTACTGCAGTGTGTGAATTAGCGATAGCGCTATAGTTGTTGTTACGATCTGTAAGTGTTCAATAAATCAAATTACCAAACCAAACCCCGTCTGTAGTCACACTCAATGACATAACAATGTGCTATCTGGAGGTGAGTTATGTTTCATTAAAATTTCTAAGTACGAAATATGGTGAAGAGACATGTGAGTTGTCCTTTCGATGAATATTTTCACTGACACTCGCGTCCCGCGACGAGAAACAAATATCCAGATTCGCTTCTTAATTCACGAACTTCCAAATTTGAATTTCGCGTGCATAATGTATTTATTAAGCCTGTATTCTGACTTACTACTGATTAGCCCTGGGCCCCATGTCGTGCTCAGAGTTACCTCACAGATCCCGTGACTTAACTAAAACCAACTGAACTAAACAAAATCTAGCCAAGGTTATTCGTTTCCTCAATAAACATTTTAACTGAATTAGATTTAGTTTATAATCCTGGTGAGAACTGTATCCTTGTCCTGCTATGAAAAGTATGGGGTGTCACTTGAGCCCTCCATTTCCCTGTCATACAGAGGATGTCAACACTTTAAAGTGATAAAACAGATATGAGAAGGAAGAGCTGTGTAGAGATGACACCATTTCCTAATCCAACACCACGAGGTTGTATCAATACCCAAATGCTCAGCTGTTCACATAGGTCGACAACCGAACCCCCTACTCCACATCAGTTAGTGCATCAGTTAGATATAACACAAGGAAAACCAATGTTGCGCAAAAAGAATCAATTCTATAATACTGCGCAGTCTTTTTTTTCCGTTTTGAGAGACGAGCATTCTCATAAATTTGATTTTGTAAATCTCTGAGCAACAGTTTAGTATCCCGTTGTCATCAAACGTGGCGGCCAAGTGATAATTACTGCTGCTTCGTATTTTTTTTATCATTTATTAGCAATCTGAATTTACATTCTATGAGCTAATTTGCTGTCATGTACAACAATTAATCTATTGTACTAAGTTGGCTTGAAGAGCTGTAATCCATCGATTACGCCTCAGTTTTCCTGGAGATCGTTTGGCCAAGTTCCTGCTTCGTATTAGGAAAGCGCTATGTAAATCTCAGCCTGGAGGGTAGCCTTAACTGTCGAGATATTTTGTCGCTTTTATAGCCCTTCCAAAGCAATTCTCCAAAATATTACCTTATATATGGTCATGACCGCTTCGTCTAGAATTACTCACAATTCATCCTGTCATTCAGCGCTATGTTATAGCAGCAAAAACCAAAAATAAATGATACCATGGATTTCTTACTTGAAGAAAAAAGACGCGAATCAAAGCCCATAAAATTATATCTTCCTGCTAATATTACTATTGTGGTAGTGCGAGAACAGTCTAGGAAACATAGAACTGTAATCTTTAAACTGTATGTAGTGCCAATCAGTGCAGAGTCAATAACATTACCAGTGCCCTGTGTCGGGTTGCAACTTGCACGTATTGAAATTTCAAACTGAACGACAGAACAGAAACTAACCATACCGCCTCCATCTGCAGGGTCGAAGTGCTTAGAGTCAGTTTGCAAGCAGGTTATAGGCTTTACGAGTATAAGCTGGTCTCTGAGATCCACGGGAGGTGGACAGGAGATGGAGCCCGGTCAGAGCCAACAGGACGGTTGAATAGGAAATGTGAGAGACGTTGGTATTCACCTGCAATATTACATGGCGCCCGGAAGGTCGCAGCCTGAACACTCACAGCTATGAAAACCCGAAAACTGGCACAGAGTAGGCCTATACGAAATTTACAGTGCAAGTGTAAGCTAAACTCAGTGCTAATATTGACCGGATATTTCATTCCTGTTTCATAAAACACAATAAAACACTGTCGACGAAAGTATTAAATTAACAGACAATTTATTACTCAGTAAAGGTTTTGCTTACGAGGACAGTTTTATCTAATGTGCAAGCCATTAATTTAATTTATATCGATGGTTGGGAGTTTCTTGGCTGTTCCAAAATATTACATGTTTTCTGATTGTTTTGCAGCAGCAAGTCAAATAAGAATATTCAGATGCATGTGTGAGTCTGGTCCTGTGTTTGCTCATGTCTAAAGGTGCTTCAGTTTGCTGAAAGTTACCACGCATAGGTATGCTGATCCAAGAAGGTGACACAATTATTAGAGCTTAATGAAGCAGCGTTTACTGGTGAAGATTACCCGACGGTCCTTTCCTCTTCCTGTGACAAATGATCATAAGTGACTAGTAGCTTTCAGAAGCTCACTTGAAATTTTGAACGAGTAAGATGTTCCTGTTTAATTGTATTGCAGTATATATTTCATTGAATACACAAACGTAAAAGGAGGGTTGCGTAAACTGTTGTGAATACTTTCATTTCTGGCAGGAAATGAACCCATATATCATCTATGCTAACTCCATGAAGTAGAGTCATTTTTGAGAAGGACTATTCCCTTAGCTGGTCAGAAAATTCCCCGCATTTACGGAACCCTGGAGGTTTATTTCCCGGTTCACAGAAGAGTGCCACTAGACCTTATTTAAGCCACGTGAATCCGGTCTGTAACTTCGCACTATACTCGTATTTCTGTGAGATCCACTTTAATATTAACGTCCCATTTATACCTATGTCTCAGAAGTGGTCTCTACCCTCCCTTTCCCAACTAAAATTTGTACAAATTTATCTCTTCCATACATTCTACATGCATCTAACCCTCACTGATTTTAATAAAGAAGAATACCAAAGAATGGTGCTTTAACATTGTTACATTAACGCACAGGACTAACAGGGGCCGAAGAAAACTGCACAAATAGGAGGTTATTCATAACCTTCACTCTCCACCATATACCACTAGGGCGATCAATTTAAGAAATGTGGGATGGATTGGGCCTGTGGTATGCATGGGAGGGTCGAAAAATGCTTGAAAATTTCTGGTCGGAAAATCTGAGGGCGGGACCATTTGGAAGGCCTAGATGTAGATGCGAGGGTAATATTCAGATTGATCCTAACCCTTTAAAGCACTGTGGTTACTATATTTATTACTCTTATTTTAATATTGTGACATGATTACATGGTCCGTTGTGACGCAACGGCTAGCACGTTCCCGTGGCAAAGATACACAAGTAACGATGAAAAAGACATTGTTGCAAACGATGTTCTCTAAGATCCATGCCGATGCTATATAGCGAGAAGAGTGAGTGGTCTGAAGACTTCTACAGTCGTCAGACAAATTATGGTCATGATTCGGAACCAAGAACCACTGTGCTGGCGAGGGACAGCAGCAACTTAGCATTCAGTCAGTAGTGAACAGTCATGGCTCGGAAGTCGTCAGTTGGGGCAATGGGTTGGGAGTGAGAAAGTCGCCAGCCAGTAAGGACGTGAGCACGGAAGCAGAGGACATTGTTAGGATCCGTTACCAGGCAACGACTGATGAAGACATAGCAAACTGAGAGGACTTAGTGAGAAGTAGAGTGTGTGAAATACTGAAAGCATTACAAGTACTTGTAGTTGCGAGTTATAAGCGTCCAGTAAATCAAATTACAAATGCAAATCCCGTGTCTAATCACTAACATATAGCAATTACCAAACTTACAATTTTCGCAAAGAGTGTATTTATATGTTTCACGTGATTCTCAGAACAAACCGCTGTTGTATCACTAAAATGCATTAGCCGATCGGTCTGTAACGGAGATGCAGCATGTATCCTGTGAGGGATGAACTCAATTTTTAAATGATATTTAGAAGTAATTCGTGTTTCAGAGGGTTAAAGAAATAGAAGAGAGGATGCGAAATGGAGTCAGTAGGCTCAGGATAGTGAGTGGTGTCGATTTCTTGTAAACACGGCAATTAAAATCCTGGTTCCATAAAAGGCAGGAAATACCTTGGCTAGAGGAACAATTATTATGTTATCAAGAAGGACTCTGCTACATGGAATTGGGTAACTAACGGCGACCCCCCCCATTCAGAGCCTTCTACTGGCGCCATAGTGAAGGCTATCCGTTGATCTTCCGCCCACAGATCACAATATCCGGTCGTCTGTACGCGAAGAAACATTCTCTTGTTTCTTTGTAGTCGTCGATTTTTTCTGCATTTTCATGCAAACTGCGACTGTCAGGTTATATTTAGATGAGAAGAAACAGAATTCCTTCACGAAATATTACATACGTGACTTTTAACCCAATACTCTTTTGATCTCGACCCTCACCCACCACGGAGTAACAAGCTGGGAAATGCATTCATAGCGTAACAGTTCTGGCGCCTTCGTTTCCTTGTGTTTAAGTATCTAGAAAGCTGTCAAGAATTTCGAGGAAAAAGTTTATTTGATGTAAACTGTGTGTTTAATTTTGCTATGCTACAAGTCGGAAGGTCGCGGGATCGAATCCCGATGACGTCATTGGATTTTTTTTCGATTTACCTCATCCTTCCAGCCGCACACTGGCCCTGGAGGTCGACTCAGCCTCTAACAGAAATGAGTATCAAGAATATTCTTGGGGGTAAAGGACGGCCGGCGCGTAGGGCTGACAACCTTACCGCCATCTGTGAGCCGATTGTCTAGAAAATGTGGGAACCTCAACATCTCACAACTCTATGGCCTCCAAGTCCTGTCACAGGGATACCTTAACTTCTTTACTTGTTACTTTTTACTTTTACCTCTTGTTCGAAACATGTTTTGTTCCCATAAGTATGCTGGGACTTACACTTCGAAATTCACTCAGAAACGCAAGTAGGTCTTAATGCATAATGCCCAATATTATTGTCCGATATCAAACATATAGGGCGTTTTATTTTCACCTTGATGATCTCCCACATTCCTTTTCTGTTACTAACGTATATTTTTAAACGGCTTCCATTCTTTTGCCATTGGCTCAGTTTCGTTCTTAGTCATTTCTTCTTTTATATTACTTAGGGATTATCATCTGACTTACGAATTATGTAGTTTAAATATCACAGTCTTTCATTACATCCTTGTCACTGCCTTCATTATTTACATATTTTTAAAATTTCGTTACAAAAGTTTTTGCTTACAATCAAAATTAACTGTGTATCACGTTATAATCTCTTTTAAATGTTTTTAATACTTTATCCATAAATGATATGATACAAATTCCGTCCCAAGTGCAAACAATATATTATGTGTCCTTGATCTTGTTCACCCACACTACATGTTTCGGCCACAGACGGCCATCATCAGGTGTATAACACTCACGTCGCTGTCACACTGCACTCAGCCAAAAATTTAACATTTAAAACACTCTCCTTGTTATTATCAACATCTACTTCGTTGATATCTGTCTGGATGTAGATCACTTTACACACGTTAATTCTGACGTACCTGTAGTAGCACTATAAAATCTTTAGTTCTAATTTTAAAATCCTTTAAATTTGTTTTTTTCTCCAAATTCCAAATTTAAAATTCTTAGGGTTACTCGCCCTATGTCTAAAGTGCTGTAGCAGCTAGTTCTTGTTCCCACACTGCAGTTACACTGCACTGTTATCCTGTGCAGTCTTCCTGTGTGCGTGCCGCTGTTATTCTTTACTACGTGTACTTATCTCTTTCATACATTCATTTATTTCTTGTAGGCATCTTGCTTCATTCAATTTCATTATATTTATTGTTCCAATACTAATTTCATCAACACTGCTGGACAGCATCTTCAGAACTCTTCTGAGGCCAGGCTAGTTCTTCAAAGATAGTTCAAAAACAACTACTGGCTTTCTGGGTCTATCATATCTTCACCATAGCACCATTAGATGTTCATTTTTATGGTTTTTCTTAGCTACTCTGCATGACCTACCTTATGAATATAATTATCTGCTCTATTCTACATTTCATTCTCTCTTCTATAAATAAAATAGACTACAATTACCTAAACTGTCAGAGTAATAGTTATTATGTTAGAATCATGACCTTCCAAGGCATAATGGGGTAGGAGATGGGAGACTCAATGTCACTGAGAGGAAGAGGAATTCCTGGTACTCATATCTGTTAGAGACTGAGTCGACCCCAAGCCATATTGCGGCTGGAAGGATTAGGAAAATTGAAAAAAATCCAATGACCTCATGGGGATTCGATCCTTCCGGCTTGCAGCATAGTGCCTCAACCAACTACGCTACTGCATGCCCCCATATTCTTACTGTAATGATTGTAAATTAAGCAGTGACATGCCAAACATAATCTGTGCTCCCAAAAAATTTAATGAAATTGGGTAAGTTATATAGTTAAGTCTTGTTTGATACTGTGATGATTGTAAATTAAGCAGTGACATGACATCAGTGCTCCTAAAGAATTTAATGAAACTGGGTGTGTTATATGGTTAAGTCTTGTTTAAAATACAAATGTACAACACTACAGACAATTCTGGCCAGAGACAGGAACCATCTCTGGATTGTAAATTACAGATGAACAAAAATATTTTAGGTAGTGTGTTCAGATTTAGCATGCTTACAGCAAAGTAACGACTACAAACCATGACTCTGTGGGGGAAAAAAATTCTTGAATTATGCTACGTTTTATAAATTAGGATGAATAACAATAGAAATCATATAAGGTACTTCAGCTGTATTTAATAAATTCAATCCATAGGACCGTCACATAATTCAGCTATCAGAGACCAAAATTCCTGTCATATTATTTACAAACTTGAATGATTTTAAAAAACAAAATGACAACTTTCATAATAAGAATTATTCACTTTTGCACAACTGTTTTATGAACCCTCTCCTTATAATCAAGGCATGAAGATATCCGTGATGCAATCTTGTCCTTGGTGAATATGTTCCGAGATACGGGTGACAAATTGGAGCGTCATGAGTACCGGGAACGACAGTTGGGTGAGCAGCTGAAGAAGGCTCTGGTTGGTTTGGACAAACGCCATCGTACTACCGACCACAACTTAGATGTTATATCTAAGGTGGTGAATCAGTTGGATGAGCGGCTCTTAAACATAGAGAAAATGATAGCTCAGGCAAGTGATGACAGTTGAGAGGTTTGTGTCAGTTTTAGGGATTGATACTTACTAAGTTTAACTATGAACAGAATTTGTAAAACTGTGAAACTCTTGGTTAATCCCTGGCTACATCCATCTTCTCAATAGATTCCAACATGTACCTCTTCTCTACATTTCATTCATATATATGGCTTTTACAAAATCTTTTAGTTATCACTTACGCTTTGTCCAGATATTTGATACTGTAAATTACCGTATTTATGCATGTATAGGCCGCACATTTTTTGCCAAAAATTCAAGAGGAAAACTGGGGTGCAGCTTATATTCAAAATATTCGAAATCACACTTCATTTTAAAAAAAAATTATATTCATAATTAGTAATACAGAATGTTCTACTCCTGAAATAATATTCCAAGAAAATTATTTTTTCTATAATTTCTGTCTGAAAATTGTGCTGCGGCCTATACACGCGTAAATACGGTACTTTCAGTGTCCATTTGCTCCCGAGGAACATGGTGAATGCGATATTTGGACACTGTTTACACTGTCTGGCATCAACAGAAAAAAGTAAAACTGTCTACTTTGTGGTATTCTGGGTTGTGACATTACAGTTATTTTAGGTGAATACTGAAGCTGATTCCATCTTCAGGATTGAAGCTGGAGACAGCATTTTCCTCCAAAATGCCTGCATCTAGTGGAAGATTACACAGCATGCTCCTCTGAAAAGTCAGCTGGTGCCTACAAGACTACATGGTGTCACTATTCAGTAGGCCACAATCTGAACAGATCACCACCATAAAAACCACAGAACTTAAGTCATTACCATTACATGTCATCAGGACTTATACCAGTTTCCAAACAACGGCATATTAAAAAACCGTATGGTTACGTGCCTAATCCATGATAGCTGAAGATGTTCAGAGCTCAGCACATCACAGATAAACAAGAACACATGCACAAAGGATAATGATTCACACATTTTATCCATGAAATCCCTTAACTTTCTTTTTTTGTGACAGCAAATGTCCATTCAGCCTCATATGTTCACATTTCTTTTGTCAGGTATAATTTCCAGTAGTATTCTAATTGGCAACAAGTGGCTGCAGTACAAGGGACTTAGTCCCACCTCACTAGCAATAATAAAAAATAATAAACCACCACGAAAGGAGTCTCTGCTGGTATTCTTCAGACACGTTCCCGCTCGTTTGTAATACGTGTTCTAANAAACCACCACGAAAGGAGTCTCTGCCGGTATTCTTCAGACACGTTCCCGCTCGTTTGTAATACGTGTTCTAAACGCAACAAACATTTTATGCCATAGCTTCAAGTGGTTGTCTCAGTGAACATCAACTTCCCACACATCTCTTCTTATTAGTATTCTAAGGTATTATCACTCCACTATCTTAATAATACAAAGTCTACATAAAACAAGCCAATGGACACATACCTTTTTGTGGAATAAGTTTCATGAATTGTCTGTAGGTATAATATTAAATACAAATGCAGAAAAACAAAGAGAATCTATGTACAAAAAGAAGTGGAACAAATTTTTCATAGGCAAAAAGATTTGATTAAAACATACTGGAAGTAATCCATTGAATTTTGTAATTGTTCATGATAATGTTTAATTTATTATCCTAGTACTATGACTATGTTAGACAGTCCATTATCTGAGATATATTTTATATTAACAATGTTTCATGCATTAGCTCTGCTCATGTTTGCAGGTGAATGGTTGCTGTTATCCTAAAAGAAATACTCTTTTATTATATTATTATTACAGGTGGGGATCAAACCTGGCGACTTGAGATTAGTATTGTAACCATTAGAACATTAGTAATAGCAAGTGTGACAGTACAGTAACTCCCAGAGCTCTGTTTATATGTATTATACATCAGAGACTGGGTGATATCCAACATAAAATACTATATGTGAATATAATAAACCTTACTGGTATTCAGGTCAAGTACACAACCAGCAGCAATTCATACCCACATATTCATAAAGTCAAATAAAACACATAATGTAGGAAGAAAACTCATGTAAAACAAAGATCTTATTATCCTTCACAACTTTCCTGATTGCAACATTTCTTTATATGAAATGTGTGGTAAAACATACCTAAAAATATTTATGCTGAAATTCAGTTTTATTGATGCAGATCATTAAGGACTCTATAAATTTTTAATTTTAGCACAATCTTTTCACCCCAGTCTAAGTTATTACATTTGGATGGCCAACAGATGGACACAGCCAGGTAACAACACATTACTGTGAAACATTCCTTAATGTTGTGCAGATTATCATAAAGAGTTTTATGTGACATTTTGATGCCCAGATTTCAGTAATGTATGGTAGTACTGTTTGTTTGCATTATTAGAAAGCTGAAAGAATCAAACACTTTGTATGAAAATTAAGGATGGGTGTTTAAAAATACTATTGGAATTAAAGTGAAATGTGAAGATTAGATGTTATGAGAGTAAAGATTAAGAAATTGGTGTTTTGGGTCATGGTATCATGGATTTTGTACATGATTACTGATATTTTAGAAGAACATGATGTCTCCAACTTCTGGGTAGAGTGGTAAGCACCTATGAAACTACATGACATCATGGTATCAGAAGGCTGCTATCTTAAAAACTAAGGAAGCCTTTGATTTCATTATGAAAGTAACTGAGAACTCTGATGATTGTGTTATAGCTGTATATATAATTCCTGTGTTTCAGAGGGATGAGAGAGAACGTATCCAACTGCAGAAAACCACAGATGCCATGGAGAACATCCAGAACTCCCTGCAGACATGGATGAAGAACATAGGTGAAAAGATAGATACCTTGGATAATCATGATGGAGGTCAAACTGCAGGACCTGAACTCAGAGCTCGTATTGAACATTTAGTGACTAATGTAGGTCATCTAGAAGCTTATATGCGTAAAGTTAGTGATAAACCAGAAGATAGTGAGGCCCTCAAACTGGCTTCTGAAACTATAGCAAATTCTGCAGCAAACACAGAACGTGTACTAAGCCACTATGAAGCTAAATTGACAGAGCTGCAAGGAAAAACTGGTTCCATCCAGACACTGAATTCACAAGACTGGCATACTGGCTTCTTAATTACACTTGAAGAACATCAAAAAATATTACAAGATTTAAAGAAATTTACAGAGGAAGCAACAAATCAGCTGAACACATTACCAAGCCTAACTGAAATAACGGAGATAACTAACTCCACTAATGACTTGTTACAGGAAATTCGTTATGAAGTGCTTGCAGGGACTGATAAAGGAATTGCCAAACTGGAATCAAAGCTGTCTGAAGCACAGTCTGTGCTAGGCCATGGACAAGAGGAGATACTTAAAACTGTTACAGACACTGGTGTAATTGCAGAGGGAGTATATGGAGATATATCACGAAGTTATGAAGAACTGTTAAAGGAAGTAAGAAGATCAGGTGAGGTAGAAAGTGTTCTGATTCAGACTGCAGATAATGTAATGGACACAAAGCGACGGATTGAGTATGGTGTCCATCAGATCCTTCTAGAAGTTGGTGATCTGGTCAAACTTCATGCCAAAGAACTTAATGCTACAGTGAACCGCCGTTTTGATAGTCTCTCATCTACCATTGTTGACAACCAGACTGGTGCTCTAACAAATCTGACATCAAAAATTGAGACTGAAATTAGCCAAGTATGGCGTCAAATAGGAATAATGTACCAGCAGTTGACTGCATCAGCTGGAGCACTTGACCGACTTCAGCAGCAGACTGAGACTTATGTAAATGGTAGTTTGGAGACAATGGGCAGTATGGGTGGAAAAGTCAGCCAAATAACTGGTCTCATGGCAGAAATGGACTCCAATCTCAATTACCTACTTGGACGTCTCTCTCTGGTCACACAAGAATTCAATTCCATTAAATCAGATCTGGGATCAGCTCTTGATAATATACGCCATGCTTTTATCTCTGTTCAGAAAAAAGTTAAAAAGTTTGGGAAGACTGGAATCATCCCAATTCTAGACAGCCTGGAGGCTCCTTCATCAGTCTTACCAGAAGCAGATGAAGGGAACCAAGTATCACCACTCAGTGTGAAGACTCAGTAGTGGTTTGAACTGGAAATTTCACTGAAAGGAAATGTCTAATGTGTTACATGTTCTTACTAATTACCGATATCAGAATATTTTCATGTCAGTTTTGGTTCTTCTAGAATCAAGTACCTTAATGAGGACATGAGTGTGCTGGCAAACACAAACATGTCATGAGATGTGTGTAGCTATTACACTAAGCAGTATCTATTTATTCTAATTTAATAATGAAAAGTTCACCTGAAGTAAAGTGGTAACTTCAGTATTTGTTCTGAAGACAAACTTTTGCAAAACAAAGGTGTGAGTGACAAGAGATATCTCAGTCAGTTGGAGTGAACTTCTGTGCATGGTGCAAAGGATGCTGTTTCAATTGTTTCTCAAGTACATGAACACAGCAGTGAAAATACAGATATGATCTCTCAAAAATATGCTACTTCTACCTAGTATCAATCATTTTAATAACATTTAAATATTCAACAATGGCTGTAAAAAAAGAAGAGGAATATTTATTGTAAAAGGGGGGAAGAGGATATTTACTCTTTTCTTTAGGCACCACCATGATACAAAAATATAATTAATTTAAAACAAAATTATTTTCAATTTTGTTTCTGAACTGGTTATTACTCACATAAGTTCAAAATCATACATAGAAAATAACACAATACACAGCTCTAGTTGATTATGTGATTCTATATAGACTCCCAGTCCACACACCACTGGTATTTTAGAGGATATCTGTAATAACAATAAGTATGAATGTTTTATGCCTTTAATAAAGTAAATCAGTGTGGGATATTTTATTTCATTTCAATATACTGAAGTTGTAACAATAAATTATAAATAAAGTACATGGCAAAAATTAGCTGCAATTTGCAATCTGTACATTAGAGATCCAGTTTGTTTCTGAAGGGCAGAGAAGAATCCTCTGATAAAAGTTAAAAATTAACTCATTTTCAGGGTTTTACAAATATGTGGCTTGAATTCCATTCTTTCCATTTGTGGGACTCGGTTTCATGTTTAAAACAAGATTCTCAAAACCTGTACAAAAGATTCAAGAAGTTTAGCTCGGTTTGGTATAAATCATTTGAATAATTCAGCAATAATAATATAAGAATACGGGACATGCAAAATTACACATAAATGTGAAGACAGTCCTGAAGAAATGTTGAGCTACTAATGTAGTCCCTAGGGCAGGGAAAGTGGAGCAGCACCCCAGGCTCCCAAAATGTGCAGTACTTACAGCATACAATTATACTTTAGAGGACAGCAAAATCATATGTTAGTTCTCTGAATTCCAGTCTCCAAGCCAATTCATGTTGAACTGAAATTTCTATTAGCCCAACCATCTGCATTTTTGTTCCTTGTTGGGGAGGTGGGGTGCCACAAAGAGAAGGTCGCAGGGCAGTCGGAGTTCTCTTCCAAACACTAGGCTAGCCAAGGTCAGGCCTGCAGTCTTGCATGTGGATGCGCTGTAAGCAAGGAGGAAGATGAGTAATCTTGTGTCCCAATCCCTTTAGTGTGACCTGAAGGCTTTCTGTAGGTGCTGGTCAACCGTTTAGATGTAGTGTTCCACCATGCCATCCAACTGCGAGTATAAGTGGTAAGCAGTGCTTAAGTCGCCATCGAATCCTCTTGACTGGGAATGGTGTAGGCTTCCAGCTACTTAGTAAAATAGCCCATAGTGTTCAGGAGCCATTGGTTTCTTTGATCGCTTGGCGGAAGGGGCCCTGCTACATCAATGGCTATCCATTCTAACGGGGCTCTGATGTTGTACTGACGAGATATATAATACTGCCTACACAACAACATTCAGTATTCAAAAGAAATAAGACACTACTGCATCAACATTTGCTTTTATTATGTTTATTAGAGAGACAACATGTTTCGATCCTTTCGTTGGACATCATCAGGTGTACAATGTACCAGCCTGAGCTGTTGAGTTGCAATCAATTATCATTTTAATCATTGAATAAGGATCCTTATTGTAGCTTGAAATTAAATTTAAGAGTAAATGTATAACAAAATATTTGACGAAAATTTGAACCAAAACCCTTAGATAAAAACTGTATTTAAAATTACAAAAGTAAAGATAAGAAATTAAAGCATTAAAACAAGAGAACAAAGATTAAGACATGAAAATTAAAATATGTTTAAAATAGTGTTTTGTTGGTAACACTCTGTGACCGCTATGTATAGGCCTGGGTTTTAAGCCGTAAGAAGCGACGACAGGGTGGGGAATCTGCATAACGGAATCTTCTCAATAGGATGGATCATGTAGCCTTGACCTTGGTAATGTCTTACAGAGCTTAAGCTCAATATACAGTGATATATGTTAGGTTGTACTTATGAATGGTATGTGTGCGAGCTGCCCCTGCCTTGATGCTGTCGCTATGGTATAGTGGTACTGCTTGTACTGATGCATTTGCCCCATTCCTGGATCAGGGGCCCCGACTAGCTACACGGGTGTTGTGCTCCTGGCACCACTTCTCAACATCGTTTCTTGCCTGGAATCAGTAGTACCTTTGCCAGACCACTTCCAAGTGACCACCTCACGGTCAACCATGTAGTTCAGCTATAACATCATTCACTCTGCTTCAAGGAAGAATTATCTGGGTTATTTTTTTTATCATAATTTATGTTACTGCTATACTCCACCCTACAAATGACTGAAATAAATAGCTACACATGTTCACCTGAAGACAGTGGATCCTTACACTGAAATACTCTGTGGACTGCAATTAAGAAAATGAGTCTTTACAGATGTTTAATTATAGCATACATCAAACACAGTGATCATCTGCAAAGTAAATGATGATGATGATGATGATGATGATGATGATGCAGTGGTGCTGGTAGCAGCAGCAGTAATAAAAGTCATTACAGATCACTTACCTCATCCTTCTTTCAGAAGCTATGCTTCCTGTGTACATATTGCATATTTCTCCACCCACCTGTTAAACTGGTATAAATATATGCAGTCTTCATAATTTAACTCCAAAGAAACAAATCACACGGCAAGAACAGATTTAACCTTATTTTGAATTAATGGTTTAAAGAAAGGATAAGAAACCAAAACCTTGTCTGGAAAGTAACTGTCAACTCCAAAATCCAGAATTTTTATGGAGGGAGCAAAATGGAAGACACTGCAACATTTTAACATACTAAAAAGCAATTTTATGTGTGTATTAGAATATTATCTCCACGGAATGAAGTACAAATATTATAAACACAAATATGAGAAATGAAACAATTTTTCATCCACACCATATATTTCTCAACCTGAAGAAGTCTACCATGGTTCAGTCATCCAGCTTTCCTTTAATTTTTATAACTCGTTATTCTAGCCACCTTTCTTCCATTGTTTTCTTTTAATTAATTTATAAATCCATTTAAACAAATAACATTAGCAATGCACTGGTGGTTTGTTCAAAGATTCTCCTGCCACTTTCAATATAATTTGAGCTGATTTACACCATGCAGGAATAATATTTAGAAATATATTTGTATTAATAGTATTTGTAGAAACAAAATATAGTAAATTCACAAATATACCATAATGAAGAACCCTGCATTACAGAACTACTATGCCACCTAACTTGATTTAAATGACTTACATGCAGTCCATAATTAACAAAAATACTACCAAATAAACTCTTTGTGTGCCAACACATTTTAGAACAAGTGCCAGTGACCTGAAATCCTTCACATGAAGCCGCAATCAAAATATAACTAAACAGCATTCATGCAGAAACAGATCTCATTGTACAATGCACAATAACATTCATAACATTCATAACATTCACACTTTATTCCTCAGATCAGAACATTATCATTTGCTCTATATCCTGATACACCTCATACTCTAGTGATTGTGGATTCATATATCATACCCAATAGGACAATAAAGCTTCATCACTGTGTCCCTAAGTTTCCTTTTTCTAATTAGATTTTCTAACTTGCACACTTTATATCAGTATCAAGATGCACAAAATTAAACATGGCTTAACTCATAAAATAAAATTATTCATAGGTTGTTTTAAAGATGCAATCTAAAAATGTATTCTATCAGAAAATTGATACTAACACAAGTTTAAATCAAAGATCATAGTCAAGTCCCAAATACAATAGTTACTATGTACCATTTGCTGATAAGATATTTGGTATAATCTTGTAAACATGATCACACAGTAACACTAGTGAATTATAACAGAAGTCATAATATTACAGATATAATTATAACCTCAAATATTACATGGTTAATCCCTTCACATCCATTAGCACAACCGACCTTTTTACTAACAACACATGAATTGCATGAAGGGTATAGCATCATCAAGCTGCAACTGTTGACAGTTCACTGAGGGTGAGTGAAAGAGGTCTCTTGATGCAGGTGAGTAACTTGACCACCAGGATGAATTGGACAAACTAGCAGAGCAGGCAGGATTGGAAGGGGGTTTCTCTCTGGGGGAGCTGATACCTCAGCTATGGATATGGGCACAGTGGGCACAGATGGGACTCTGCTGTCCCTACTGGTAAAAGACAGAAAGCAGCTGGAGATACCTCCAGCAGTCAATAGCCATGAGGAACTCTGATGAGAGATCCACAGGGACAGAGACTGAAAAAGTTCTCTTGATGGAGGTGAGCAACATCGCCAAGAAGGATCAGACAAGCTAGCAAGAGGAGGAGACCTGGGAGCGGTGAGCTCTTCTCCAAGAAAATGAAGGCTCAGCTGGTCCAAATAGGAACGTGGTAGAAGATTTCTTGTTCCTATCGATAATGACAAAGGGTGGTTGGAGGTACAACATTGGTAGTCAAAGTGGGGAATGTTCATTCCCTGTACTGAAGGTTTTGTTGTCATGGAGAAGCAGCCCATATCTCACAGGGCTCTGGAAAGTGGGGAATGTTCATTCCCTACACTGAAGGCTCTGTTGCCATGGAGAAGTAGTCCATATCTCACAGGCCTCTGGTGAGGGGTCCATATGGATAGACTGAAAAAGGTCTCCTGATGGGGGAGAACACCGTTATAATCAAGAACAAGAATTAGACTGGCTATGAAGAAGCCAGGAAGACAGAGTATCTCCTCAAGGAAGGTGAGGTCTTTGCTGGAGCTTGCTTCCTGGCCCAACTGGGACCAATAATGAGAGTTCTGCTGACCCTGGCATTCTCAAGATGGTTGCTGTTGATAGCCCACTGTCAGTAGTCTGAGAGAAGTATTTCTCCTTCTGGATTGCAGAGTTCAAATGTTGGGTCCCACATGCTGTGAAGCAGCCAAAAACTCTCGGGGCCTCTTGTGAAAGTCAAAGAGACAGCAAGACTGAAGGTGGTCTGTTTCATGAAGTGGGCAGTCTGACCACCCAGAAGAAATAGACTGGAGAGTAGGAAAAGCTTGCCAGGAAGACGAAGCTTCTTACCAAAGAAAGTGAGGGCTTGGTCCAAATCTTGGTTGTTGGCCTATCTGGGACCAGTGGTGAATGCTCTACTGTCCCTGTCAGTGAACAACACAGAGTGACAGTCTGCATTCTGCCATCAGTTATCCAAAGAAAGTGAATACTATGTGAAAGCCCAAGTTTGAAAGGACATAGAATGAAGATATTTGGCTTTGCAAGGGTAGAGCCAAAGGACACTAAGAGGGCCTCAAGCTGGAAAGATCTGGATCTAGCAATATCATAAAGACTTCTTGAAGGGACCAAACAACATTGGGGATGCACAATGGACCCAGTTAAGTAATGGTCTAAGTGCCTTAAAGAAACTCTGGAGGCTGTTCTGCCCACTCAGGTCAATATGCTACACTTCATCCAGATGAAAATTATTTCTTTGCTCTACTACAGTTTCCTACAATACTTATATGTATTATACAGACATCTGGTGGTGAAACCTCAAACCAATATCACTATATATTGTTGATTATAAATTCTGCTTCATTTTGGTAAAAATCTGGTGATACAGTCACCGTCTATGAAAAGTTTTACAATGCAGATGTATGAATTATGAACTACACAATTATGTGCAAAGATTTAATCTATGCTTTCTACCTTTTCTAGCCCTGTGCTCATATACAATAAAGCATGAGGCCTCTTAAATCCATATATGGCTGTGAATTAGAGAACATTTGGGAGGAGGTGAGAGGAATTTAACATTTTCCACAGAGCACAGCAGATGTAGTCAATTAAGAACTGCCTAAATTATGGGGGGGGGGGAAGGGAAAGTAACATGGTTTTCCAAATGGTGAAAGTTTCGAATGGGGCTCTGTAAAGTTATAATTAGAAAATCTAATACCACAAATGTGTTTCATATGCTAAATTGTACTGCATCCTTATAAATATAAAGAGCAGTGTCCTGAGTCCCAGTTATTTGGTTATACAATCCTACCTTCCTACAAACATTGGTGTTGTACAGTACAACTGTCTCTGTGCTTAATTAGTTAAACATCATGCCATAAAGATGTTTGGTTGGCTGGATGTACAGCTCCATGCATCCTTAACCTTGGCATTAGTTGGAGCTGAGTAGTCAGGTTCATGCTGTAGCTGCACTATCACCAGGGAAATGACCCACAGTACCCACTAAATAGGAGGCTGAATGGGACCCACAGCCAGTATGGACACTGCACAAAAAAGGAATGCTGCCAGAGATGGGCAACCACCCCATCACTGTACAAACAAGACCATTCCAGTGTACCAATTAAAAGATACAGAAGACCATTATAAACAAGATCATGGCAACATAATTTCAATCTTCAATTCTTGTGCTCTGCAGGCGTGTCACATTAGCAAATGCCTGCACAACACTAAGTTTTAGCCTCACAGGACTACTTCTCACAAAATTCCCTTGACATCAGTGCTTACTGCTTACTTAATAAGTTATCCAGAACATACATCTACTATGTTGAAGGAAAAGCAATAAAAAACATAAGGCAAGCAGGTAACAGCCTATCGAGCTTAAGTGTTTGAGAGAGGAACTACTGACTGTTACTGTTCTGGTGATCATGTTAAATTAATAGATTAAAACCTTAGCTACATGCTCTTAAAACAGACACATAATGGAGATGGAGTATAAAAGTAGTAAATGTTCCTAGATAATGTGAAGGGCATAAAGTGAAATTACTTGGGGGGGGGGGACCTATATCTTATTACTATGACACAACCACAGCTAAGACCATAAAAAATACAGTTCTGAAATACAATTATGTGACCAGCTACAATTTTAAAGCATTTAAATAACTGGTCCAATAGTATCAGTATACAGTGAACTTAAATGGTACAGCAATGAATTAATTAATCTCTCTTAGGTTCAATATTCTCAATATTTCTACTTCCCACTGAGTAAACGAGAGAGCTGCATATCTATACAAAACAATGCGTAAGTGTAATTTTATATCATTTACCTCTAGCTTTTTTGAAGGACATATAGAGTCTTTATATGAAGAAAGGTTAAACTGAATTATATACATTATTATTTGCATATTGACATATTAATAAGGCTGCATACTGTAGGGCCTTAAAATGGAATTTTGTAAGATTTGAGGTTTTCACGGCAGTGACTATGAAGAAAGCAGTCTACTGGGATGTGGCACCGTCTAGATGTTGCGTTAACCGACGTTTCGGAGGAACGTATCACCTCCATCTTCAGGGTAGAAGGAAAAATAAGAAAATCCGCAAGCGAAGAGACAGTGAGAACAGGTGCACAGACAGACTGCTTGCGCCTGTTCTCACTATCTCTTTGCTTGCGGATTTTCTTATTTTTCCTTCTACCCTGAAGATGGAGGTTATACGTTCCTCCGAAACATCGGTTAACACCACATCTACATGGTGCCACATCCCAGATGACTGCTTTCTTCAGTGTACTTGTGTTCCTTATTGTGTCAAGTTTCATATGGTCAGAAAACTACACATATGTGCTTTTAATTTATTACATTAAAATACTGAATGTATAAATGGCAACTAACAGTGATTTGGACAGAAGATGAGTAAAACAGTCTATACAAAGGAATAAGAGTGCTCCCTCTGTAAGTAGCAACTCAGTTCTCTTTATCATTCTTTCTTAGGTTCAATCTGTGACTACAAATTCAAAATTTAATCTTGTGCACAACAGTACTCGTATGTCTGCACACTGACACAAGAAACAATTAAAACACTAACAATACTCTAAAACTGGCATCAAAAGATTGTCTTTATTACAAATAATGAAAAGCTAATCCCCTGAATGTGTAAAAAATGACTCATAGTCAAGATGGTGCCCATCTTGACTATCAAAACAGACTTGTGACAGCACTTTTCAAATAAGCTGGCCTTTGTATTTCAAGTTGTCACCAACAGATATCATGAAAATGTTATTGTCTGAACTTCCAAGGAACTATCTTATTGAACACAAACTGATGAATAATTTTTGTTTTACAATGAGACTAAAAATATAACATCCATCTGAATCCACCCCCCCAGGATAAATTGGTATTACTGCAGACACTTAAATGGTCCACATCAACCAAAGTATGTCGAGCTGTTCACTCACTACAAGACACGAGCTTTGCTATGGAACAGCCTGTGTATAGGCCTGAAGATTATATTGAATTATATGTTGTCGTGGAAGTAGGTAAAACCAATTACTAGATGGCATTAGCTTGAAGTGTACTGTGTATAAAATTGTATGACAACTGTGGTGTTCTCAGCTGTTATAAAAAGCAATGAAATCCACTGAGCATTAAACTTGAATACAAACTGATAACAGCCATGCTGCACTGACACAGCATACAAGTAGTGCATGAGTTAACAAATACGCAAAGTTGCTTTAAGACAGGAAATATGAAAAACAAAATGGGACCATCTCCATTACACATCATCCATAACATTGGCATATATTATTTTTTCCAAGTTTCTGGCTACCCATAATTAAATAATAGTGTTAAAACTGAGATAATGTGCGCAATGTGAAGTCCAGTTCTGAGGAAATAAAAAAAAAAGTAAAAAAAAAAATGTGTTTCTGTATGTTCACCCCGATCAAAATATCAGAAACTGGGTTATAACCACACAAATTACTTCCACCAATTCTTCATGCTCCCTTCAATAATACAAGGGATCTGACATAACAACACCTGACCTGCACAGCATACGTTAACAGGTGTCTACCTTCAACAGAAATTTTGGACTTTTGCCAATAATTCTGTTGTGCATTATTATCCACCATCACATTATGTACATATGCCAGTTTCCTTCTATGCCTGTCTGACTTCCTTAGCATATTTAATATAAAAGTCTCTTTATAATGTAATTATTACCACTTTATTGTCCCAATCTGTGAACCACTGAAAGGTGATGGAAAGTAATGCAGTAAACCATAAAAGGTTTGTATAAAGTCTCTCATCATATTATTCTAACAGTCATGGCAGGAAGAAATTTTAAGTAGCTCTATTAATGTCACAAGAGCTGCACAGATATCAGCACTGCTGTAACAGCTTCAAGCAGAGGGTCAATGGACCTACTGGCCTGTTATAGTGATTATGGTTTATATTAAAATTGTTTTCAAACAAATACAAAATTGGACTTCTTCTTTTTAAGGCCACGACTATCATACTGCCAGATCATGTAAAGAAACACCATTCCTACACCACACACAAAAAATATCCCTTAGAAACTCCGAAGATAATATCTTTTACATAACCTTTCTACACAGCAGTCACATCTTATTCTGAACACCTCACTCTTAATTATATCTTTCCTTTAAAACTCAAGAAATTGTGAATACTGTATACAGAGGGGATATATACTCTGGGTAACAGGATACTGCATGACTGACCAACTTGACAGTTGAAAGAACATAATAACAAGTGCAAATTTTAAAATCACCACTAAGTTGAGAAGCAATCCCTGCAAAGAAAGTGGCATATATATATTGACTAAAACTGCTATAGGATAACAATTACGATAAAATAAAGCAACAAACAGTTATGCAGAAAATAGGAATGTACATCCAACAGATACTGTCTAATTACACGAGGAACCCACAAAGATCAGAATAAAATTAGATGGATATTTCCCATGTTAATTTACTGGCAGTGGAGCCTGGGCACTGCTGAATTACATTATTCCTGTACTTTGTAGTATAAGAACAATCTGTTATACCAGAATGAACCACAACCGAAAATTATTATTCCTGAACATCAGAAAACAACTAGAGTAGCAACTTATAACCAAAACCATAAAACCAAAATCATACTGTAACTATTACTATCTTTTACAAACATATTAGACCTTTCACCTTGAATATAAAACTCAATGTTTGATCTTCAACGTATATTATGACATCTACAAACACAGCCAAACCTAATACAAATATTATAAATATTCAATCTCATAGAAACAGAGATATCAATTGGGCTTGTTCATACAGCGAGTAATTCTTTTGACTAAAAAAGTGTTATATATTATTGTCAGCAACAAAACACTGCCAGAGGTATATTCTGTCAGTATAGGGAGAACTCAAGGGAGCATCTGTGAAGACAGTTAACATGATAGCAAGATATCTTGCCAACACATTACCTCCATTCCTGCAGAGAGGCAAGGAAACAGAGGGACAGTGGAATCTGTTATGTGGCACAATTCAGAAGAATTTCATCATATTGCTGCCAACAGATGGATCCAGAAAGTTTAGTCATTTAAAATAATGGCAGGATTTGATTGTATTTTCTCATGAATGGTATAGAACACTAAACATTTCTCAACTGCAACAAATTTCTTAATGAGTTTTCAATGTAATGAATATTTAACAAATTAATGTGTACTTTCATTTAGGCATTCAAGAACAGCTAAAGTGTCCCAGAAATAATTTTGGCTTCAATTATATTAAAAGGTTCCAATACAAAAATATACACATTGTTGTAGTGTGCATACAGATGCTATTAGCTACTTTTACCTTGTAATTTCAGCAGTCTGTAGAAAAATAATTATTATGTCAATAAGTAATTAATCTCTACTGTCCTAACCTTGTGCAGTTGAGACTCTCACTTGTTCTATGGCTGCTAATGATAGGCCAGCCATTCTCGCCACAAAATGTAGTGTTTCGGTAGTCAGCAATTTCAGATATCAGCAGAGAACATTACAGTCAATCAGTGAAAGGAAAATGTAATTTCATAAAACATGGTTCAATTCAGTGAAAGATAAATTAAAATTACTGTATATGTATGTCATCCTATAGCAATTATGTCATACCTTACATTTGATGGACTACATCAAAATATTTTCCCTAAAACCTGGAATGTACAATCTTGATGTCTCAAGATAATACTGAAAATATTTAACATACAATAATTTACAAAGACAGGGCTCAAAAATTTGTGTTTAGTACAAACATTTCTGTAATTTAGAATGTATCCATAAGATTATCTCAACAAATCAGGAGATATCAACACAATGAACCCAGATGTTTTTTTACACATAGCAAGAGTTCAAAACGAAAAAAAGCAGTGAATATCTAATCTTCCTAGGACGCTAAGAAGGATAATGAAAGATATACTACATGCTGTTTATGGTGTAACGCTTCTTGCAACATATACAATATAAATGGAATGCTCAGTCAGTTACATCAGCAACTAACATTAACACACAATTTCTTTTGTTCCCACCTGCCATTTACCATTTTGAGAACTGTATATAGCATAAGGAAATAAAATGGTACTTGTGATATACATACAGTGAAGTAAAATTATATTATAAATTGAGGTAGAATTTCTTCTTGTGACTACTTATGGCTTATTTTATAAATGTTTCTTTCACAGCTACAACTACTGGAGTGGGTCGTGTGAAATGCAAATACCTGTCAGCAAAAAGCAAAGGACCAGATCGCACAAATACAATGCATCTGCACTCCAGACCCAGATATTATGGAACATGAATATCATATAAGTCCTATACAATGTGGAAGACCCCTACATGGTGACTACAAAGATTATTCTTCACCTCAAAACAAAAGTAATTATCATACAGGACAAAATCACTAGACTTTAACTTCAAGAAGAGACCCCAAAAAGCAAAAATATTTCTCTTGAGGCATCAAGATAAACCCATATCAGCTCCTGAGCAATAATTAATTCAATTACAGCTTTTATTATGAAAATTCTGTTGCCATTTGCATGCCACAAAAGGTTCAGTGTAATGGAAGGTTTGTGATAGCTACTGTGTCTGTATGTGCTTCTTCTAACTAAAGTGGCATACCACAAATTTCAGCAGCACATTCGCCACTCTGTTTGGGATATACTACATCTCTGTCAGAAAAAGAGTATGTGATTGTTTCCTGAAGTCAACAACAATCTGGTAAGGAAAAATGTTACAAAATTCCTACAATCATCATTGGGATTAAAGTATCAGGTACAAAGGAATTCTCCATCTTCATTCATTTCAAGCTTGCAGCAAATCAAACACAAAATGAACCTTGGCAATACAGAACATTCTCTAGCAACAGTCTATTAAAATTTGCACAGTGAGTAAAAATACATTACAATAAAAGACAACTTATTTGATGGAAATCTTAACAGAAATTCCCTGTTGTGGCATAGTGATACAAGGATGGAAATTAATGTAGACTGTAATCATAAGTAATAATCTTTTCAGTACTTGGTACCTCATAATATAAGTACTGAAATATTTTGTTTGGTATTTGTTTTCTTTGTTTTTTTGCAAATATGTGGAAGGATCCTAACATACATAACTGCTTTCTCATCATACAGTGGTACGCCAAATACAGTACATACGTTTTATTATTTGTGTTTCACAAAATAAAGTATACATCTTATGCGGTGGCAGTGAAAGGCCAAATCTTTGATGATTCCTTTCCCAGCTACTGGTTAAGTCTCTTGCTTAGCAAGAAACAGAACCCATTTAGTAAGTTAAAAACGCTTCCTCTTCTCATCTTCTCTTGATAGTTCAGTGGCATACGCTCATATCACGAGGAAAAAGCTCAGACCTCCCAAGTACCTTTCACTCGCGATACTTCTTTGTCACCTGGCAACAAACCACTAGCTTGGTTTGTGTGTATATACAGTAAGAATGTGTGTGTTAGACTATTACCCTTTTACCACAATGGGGCAATGCATTATTCTCCAACTCAACCCAACTTATCCCAGACTGAATAAAACATCGTTGCTTTTTTTTATTCTACATACTCCTTGCCAGAAGGACTGCACCCCATACTTCAATACTATTACCCCATTTTAACTAAACAGCCAGAAATGCTGTTAAGTAGCGGACACAGTAGTGAATGTATTAAACCCTTAACTACTAGTAGAGGCCATTGGTGACACTGGACTCAGTGGGCTCCGACTAGAGTCTCTGAGGCAACCACTAATTGTGATAACAACCTTGCGTGACCCAGCATGGTCCCGATGTTCACAGAGCCAGATGCCCTGCCAGGTGCCAAGATTTAGTTTTCCATCTGTGACAGGAATTGTGAGAGAAGAGCCGAGGAAACAGGCCTTCACATGAGCCGGCTGAAACAAAGAATGACATAATAACAGCGCTATAATTTACACTGTCCACAACCATAGCATAGTGTAGTCAACGACATGGAAACTAATTCCAAATCTGAAATCTTTGTTATACAAATATTCAGATATTACCAAATGCTTTACCAATACTTGTGCCACTTTCACCAATGGTATTTCAACAATCTGAATTATGAGATGCTAACCCCTTAAAGCATAGTGGTAACACATAATACTGCATATTACTGATTTTACTTCCCTTTAGGAACATGTGAATATGTGAATTCCCTCTGCATTTCCCTTGCTACTTTCACTGCTGTATTGGAAGACAAAATCTTCTCTCTGAAAATCCTTGAATTGTGATATTTGTGATACTAAAAATCAATTTTCTGTTTTTACTGCCACATGCTTTTCTTAAAATCCATGAACACAATTACCACATTTCTAACATTTCTCCATTATTTATCTCACTGTATAGGTCAAATCTAATTAGAATATGCATATTGTTGCCCAATAAGTGTTGCTTTCATAATCTTTTGTATTTTATCAGTTAAAGTTCTTTAATACATTTTGTAACAGTGATAGAGAAGTGTTATTCCTCTGCAATTATGGCAGTTTTTGTCTCCTTTCTTATATATTGGTACTATCATTTTCTTCTTTGAGTTATGTGGTCTCTCATGTGCTTTCCAAACCTTTCTCATAATTTTATACAGTCACTGCATTTCTATTGGTCTGACTGCTTTTATCATTTCTGCTATCACTTCAGCATCTCCCATGGGAATTTCAAGGAAATAGTTTTAAAGTTAGGTTTCTCTTATTCCCAGAATTTCAACTGATGAGTCTTTATATCTAACCTATAAAATAACTTTACTTACCATGTCATCAGGTCCTTCACAGGAGTGTCTATAAGGCAGTCCCTGAAATTGAAGAATATACATTTATTTGCTGGTTCATACATTTGTTTCAAGATGCAAGTGAACAAACTTAGATAACTATAAAGAAGCTTCTGAAACATCTCCTGATTTACTTAATGACACTTTTTTTACTGTACATGTCCGTTTGAAATCCTTACGTAGTAGAATGTGGTCAAATTACGTGCAAATGGACCCTGTACCTTCTAACATGGTAAAATGTAGCAAAACTTCGTTTAAAATTTAAATATCCAGAAGGAAAAGTTCTGAGAGCATCACACAGCAGTAATGTAAATGAAATGGTCAAAAGAATAAGCATAAAATGGGGGATAACTATGAATGATTACAATGAGATGGAAGTGGAACAAACTAAATCCAGTGCCTCCCCTCCTACATATGAAGTGATAACAAATAAACTGTGATGTTCATGAAAAATGCTGGAAAACATCATGTTACCACAAAACATCAAAATGAATGTCTAATCTTCAGGTTCAATCTTCCTGAATGAAACCAGTGGTCTTCATTCCCCAGCTGCACGTTAGTATTTTAATTAATACCAAACATTCCAAAAGTAATAAACATCACCTTAGCCTATTCATGCACAAAAAGAAAATCACCCTTTTAGGAGAAATCCTACCCAAAGAGAAGTTAAGAGATAACTTCAGCCTTGTTAGGGTCATGTTAATTGTGCAATGGTAATGAATTATAGGATAGCTTTCTGTGGCTCCATTACAACTAGGAATATACAAAGCAATGTTTTCATTAATAAGAAATGTGACTTCATGTATGGAGTTGCACAAATACAGGAATCTAAACTTTGTGTAACTGGCTTTCAGTCTCATGGACCATTAATTTAAAACTGACCAAGACAGAAGATGAAGCTCACTACCAAGCAAATGAAATTAAAATGTAAGTCATTACAAACAAACTTATTATCAAACCTTCAATTATCTCCCAGACTACACTTGCTCATTTTTAAAAGTTATGGAACGGCATCAAAACATGTTTCTGTAATTAACATATTTCTTAAATGATTTTTAGCAATAATGGTTGTACCAGTCTAAAGGGAACAGATCTTCTTATTCCTCGACATGTTATGTACAAGGTGGTTCAAATATGACTGGGACTGATTTTTTTAAAAACCTTACTTGCACATGTCAGTCTTCAATGTGCTCCCCTCCAGAGTCAACACATTTTTTCTGACGTTCCAGAAGCATTGTCTTGAAGGAAGGCTACCCGCTTTCCACTTGTCTTCCGCTTGGATCGGATCTTTTCTTTCACATCTGTTGCCAGGAGATCTAAGTAATAAGCTGCATTGACTGTTCTGGCATCTGTCAGAAAGTACACATGGATAAACCCCTGCCAGTCCCAGAAGAAAGTTGCCATCACTTTTCCTGCCGAACGGCTCCTCTGCGCTCTCTTGGATTTGGGATAATTGGTATGCTGCCACTTGCATGATGACTGCTGGGACTCGGGAATGAAGTAGTGCACCCACGTTTCATCGGTGGTCACTACAGACTTAAAGAATGTGTCACCTTCGTCTTCAAACTGCTGTAGGAGATGACTGGCAGCTTGCATGTGCACCATTTTGTTCACGTCTGTCAAAGTGCATGGTACCTACCGTGCATTCACCTTGCAATAGTGCAGGTGGTATTTCATGATGTCTTCTACACTACCAACACTGATGGACAGCATTGTTCCAAGTTCCTTGATAGTGATGTGCCTATTCTCACGAATAAGCGCGTCTGCACGATCAATGTTTGGCTTGGTGACGGATGTTTGCAGCCGATGATCATGCGGTTCATTCTCCACGCACTCTCTGCCCTCTCTGAAGCACTTACACCACTCAAACACACGGGTCCGTGAGAGACACTCTTCCCCATACTGTTGTTGGAGTCTCTGGTGAATTTCAGTTTTCTCCGAGGAATATGATCACAATGCGTTGTTCCTGCACTCCGTGGTACCTTCTGTTCACTCATCACTCTAGCAATTCCCAGACAGGACTGAACAGGAGGGAGGTTGAAGGTTGTGGCTTCACTCTCTCCAAGTCACACAACTGTTGCGCAGTGCAGCTTGTTTACACACAAATCAGTACCAGTCATATTTGAACCACTTCGTAAATTCATTATTTCTTGATACTCTCAGATCAGTTAATTTATGTTGCACTCTATAAACTACATTTCATTACATTAAGTGTGAGAGGAGGAATTTTATTCCACTGTATGGTACTGCCTAGGACACAGAAAAATTTACTGCAACTTTTCTGAACATAAAAACATAAACAATTTGACTTTGTGGAAGTCAACAAATGTTCAACTTTGTGTGCTGGCTGCAGCTACAATACTTTAAAAACATAATCAAATTCATCCAAATGCTTGTTTATAATTTATCACAACTGCATTGTTACATAAAATCTTAAAGTTTTGAATTATTTTGCATACTGAAGTTTTGTTGTAATATTATTATTAATGGATACACTAGTCAAATATGGAATTCTCTTTTAAAATTAGTTAGGGTAAATACAGTTCTTCACATTTGGTTACACAGTTAAATTATTAGTCAGAATCTTCCTGACAGCCTATGAACAATTCACATTAAAGGACACAGGAGTGCAAGATTTAAGTCATAATTTTTTGTAATGACCTGTAACCAGTATTGCTGCCGCACTCCTATTCCCCGTTGTCAAATAACACATTGCCACATTTAGTGCAAATGCCTGTCTGTGACTGCATGAAATTCCATATTTATTAGCTTCTGAAAAACTTTCTCAACACAAAAATGGTCCATCCTTAATGTGTGTTGTATGACTCATACTTCCTCTATAAATAAAAAATAACCATACATGTCCTATCTGCAATAAAGCTGAAGCTAAATTATGTATCACTGAACAAAATACAGTCAAACTGTCATGTATACTTACCTCAGGCACTATTTTATTTAACATCATTTCCATGTCATCCCTAAAAAAACGAGAGAATCATTAATCAGACTTAACGTATGCACTAAGGCTACATGATACATACATTCATTTCACTAAAATAATACTTTAATTTCGACAAGTCAAGAAATGTACACTGTACACTTTCAATGAAATATGTAGTATTTAACAGGGCATATATTATTTACCTGTAATTGCTCATCCAGACTGTTCTACACAACAATTCAATTAAAATAAAGTACTCATATGAGCAGCACAAACTGTTTTTGAAAATTTACCAACTTCACAAGATCAGTTTCTGTTGGCAGATTTAGAGAGTATATATATATATATTACACACACGAGTAAATAAAGATAAGTACATTTTTTAAACAGTCACTCTCTGTCAAATAAAATACCTAGCATGAACAAATAAGTCATCACTTATATGAAGAAAAAAAAACACTTAATGTAACTAAATTATGTTGAACAGTAAGAATTCGAAGTGAATGGAACTTCAGAATAAATTCCAGATCTAAAATTTTGCATAAGTTTCATTAAACAAGTGTCTGTGAATAAAATCTGAACCCTGAGTTGCTTATAAGTACGACGACGGAAATGAAAAGATTGTATTTACTGAGGATTCTAAAGTGATACACAACTATATGTGTGATTCAGGATAGCGGTATTTAACTTCTAATTTCCTTCTCCACAGGATAATTAGGCTATTAATATATAAACATTTAACATGCTTTATTTCGAATTAAATATTAACAAAGTACTATACTCAGACTATTCTTACATATCAAACATTAAAAACCACTATTCCTGTCAGATAACTGCAACACAATCATCAATAACACATAAATTATTTTAATATATACCAGACCCTTACATGCACTCATCTGACCATGCAGTTATCACTATACTGGTCAATGAAAGTGACTTATCTGAGAACAAAAGTTATTCTGATTATTTTCTCACAACTATGTATAATCATCTGTTCAAAACTACTACCACCTAAATCTAAGAACGTGTACCAGTTGCTATTAGATACAACACACTGCATCTGTTCAGGCCTCATCAGCCCTATCCTACTGTTAAAAGCTTGATTCTAATTTGAAGTCAGGGTTCTCAAATTTTGGGCAACAAATTCTTATACATATTATTTTAAATAAAATTAAAAGAAACATTGTAATTAACATGTTTTAAATTATTTTAAGCTAAAACTACTGCATCATAAAATGAATGATGATACTACTACTACTAGACCATTTAATTACTTCTCCATCTGAACCCTCAGACACAATACAGACTATGCTGCTGAATCTAGAAGGTAATTATCTCTCAGAAGTGGGCTAGAGATGACAAATACTGTTATGCAAAAGGTACACAAAACATGACACTTCTATGTTTCGTGCAAGTTGACTGTTGTAACATCACATATGCATACGTCTTTAACGATACAGACCTTCCCATAACTAAAGCAGATAAATGATTCAATATCTAAGCTTTCCATAAACAACTGAAAAGGTAATCTGAACACTGGGAATGGGTTCTACAGCTGCTGTATATCTGGAGAAAACAGATGAGTGAAATTTCTGAAGTTAATGAATCATGTTTGTTGTATGGAATTGTCAAATTCAAAGATTATAATGAAGAAGTATCAGCATAAAATACAAATAATCAAGAATTTTATGGAGCTTCAGTACTTAGTAGCTTTAAGAAACTTAGATTCTAAAGGGTTCTGACAACGGTGCATAACACTCAGAATTACCTGGTTTTCAAACTTGGTCCATGTCCGGTATTCTAAAAAATAGAAAACACAACATTTCGAAAACTGAATCTGTTGGCTCTTTCTAAGGGACCCAACAGAGCATGTGTTTCCCCCCCTCATCTGAGGATGGAAACAGATCCACTTTCTGAACGTTGTGTTCTCTAGTTTTTAAAATACTGGATGATGGACACACACACACACACACACTCTGTTGGGTCCTTTAGAAAGAGCTAACTTCTTTGTCAGGGACCCAACAGAGTATTTGCTTTCCTCCCTCAACTGAGGACAGATCCATTTTCCAAAATGTTATCTCTAGTTTTTAAAATACTGGACAATGAACAAAGTCTGAAGAAACAGTAATTCTATAACAAATATGCTGAAAAAGAAAAGAACATTGTATGTTGCCCAATATATGAGAACCCGTCACTTAAAACACACCATGCTATGCAAGAGAAAATACACTATTTGTATACATAATACTTTTGGAGAATCAAATACTGCAAACTATATGGTTAGCACCCTGCTTAAATGGATACAGTTAATAAAATTGTCTACCTACAGCAACAAAAGTACACATCTAGTGCTAAAAATCAGTACAGTCACAGACAAATCTAAGATTTTATTTTTTATAACAAATGATTTGTAGAGCCTACTTATGTGGCAAAAGCTATATAAAAAGAAATGGAACTGAGTTAGAACAATTTTGTCTGCAACTTCAGTCTACAAAAAATGATCAAGTACTGTATCATACATAAATTAAAGTCCCTAATTTATTGACTATATGAATAAATACATAAATAAGACCATGCCTGGGAAATAATTCACACTCAAAATACGGTACAAATATTACCATTATATTTTTTCCTTTATTCCCAGGTAAAATCTTTATGGTAGTTCAATTACAGGTGGTCAGTAGGTTATGTGCTGAAAATGCAGTAATTAGCATTTAAAACACAACCTTAAAAAGACTTTCAAGCCTGCAGGTTATGAAATATCACACTAACTCAAATAACATTTAAGTATTCCAACTGTCTTATTTATGCAGGGTCATTTAATATATCACATTAAAATTTACAAGAAAATATTCTCTTCAAATGTGATTTTATTATATCCATTAGCATATCTGAAAAATGGAGTAATTCACATTAATATCATTTATGAGGTTAGGAAACATTAATGAGTGTACCATCATTAATGAATTGTAGCTAATCTGCCTACACTTATCTGTTACTGAAGTTCGATACTTACCTTACATCTGGATCCCAACTTTCATTGAGAGCTAAACTAGCCGAAGTGTGGAGTACTGAAAATAAATTGTAACATTTGATCAAACTGGAAATCAAAGCTGTTAAGTTATGTCTTCAGCTTTGAAAGCAAGATCACTTCAGGAAGTTTCCTCCATAAACAAAGATACAACTCAATCATGATTCATTATTTTTTTTACATGAATTCAGCACACAATACAAGAAATAACGTGAAGAAATCATTAGCCACTGCCACTTCTAACACATACTGTGATTTTGTGTAATGTATTCACTGTAAAGAAAAAAGTCCATATGTAATTTCTTCATTACGAGGAATTTAAACTCTTATGCTTAACTCAATTTGGATATGATTATAATTTTTTCTCCCGTTCTCAACAGACATTTAATATAATCAGGCACAGTTTTTGTACACATCAAATATACTGCTACTGTTTATAATTATTCTGATTTGAATCTTCGGGTTATAACATTGTGTTGTCTGTTAAGTGATTAATGACATTTCAGAGATATCTGTTGAATTGAATTGAATTTATTTACATTCTATAAATCCTAAGCAGGTTAGTACCTTTGGATACAGAACAAGTCAAAATGTTACATACATAAGTACAGGCAATTTTAGCTTAAAAATTAATATAACTTAATTTTACATCATTCTCTATTTACATTGAAGTATTCATCTAAAGAGTAGAAGGAATGAGCATGTAGATAATTCTTTAACTCTGATTTAAACTTTTTAGTATCATTGCCCAAGTTTTTAATACTTTGTGGCAGATTGTTGAACACTTTTATGCCAGTAAAGTAGACTCCTTTTTGATATACTGATAAAGTTGATGAGGGTAGGTGGAAGTTGTATTTTTGTCTAGTATTCATGTTATAGACATCAGAATTTAATTTGAATTTATCTTTGTTGTAAACAACAAATAGGAGAAGCGATAATATGTATTGCGATTGAAGCGGTAGAATTTTTAATTTCTTAAATAATTCTCTACATGAATCTCTACTTCTACATCCTGTAATGATTCTTATTATATTCTTTTGTATTTTAAAAATTATTACACTATGTGAATACCTTCAGGGTATCTATGCTATGATACTCAATTTACTCTGAAAAATGGAGGAAGCAGGTTCCTTTGTAATGCTGATAACTACCTACCAAATTATATGATATCATAACATAGAAGGCCATGATTTAAATCTTCACCACCACAAAAATCTTGAATATGTTCATGATGATTTACATCAGAGATTATATGATAAATTATGTAAAATACAGTCCAACATTCAGCACAGACCTTCACTAAAACAACACAGGAATGCCCTAATTCACCGTGAAGCACATTATCACCATTAATACTTTGATTTATTTCATCTTCTGGCTTTCTCCTGGCTAACCCTGCACAATTTTTTTTCCAACTGGATGTACTAAAAATTGTAACTCCAGCTCTGTCCCATCTTTTTGAGTTGCTTCTAATACACACATAATTCAGCATCACATAACAGATAATAACTGGTATAGGCATGTGAACAAACACTTAATCTCTGCTATAATACGGCGTGCGGAACCACGGAATCAAACGTACTGGATAAAAAAAATCTATGTAACTGAAGTCACTTTGGATTATAGTGGGTATGGAGTGTATACATGTAAAAACAGGCGGACAGCTTTGGACCAGCTCACTTTCATCATCATGCCAAACGTTTACTTGAGGTAGGTTTGTAAAATGGAAATGTCTTTGTCCATGATACTATTCCATAATATGATGAAATGCACAGGGTTTTCCAACCCCCCCCCCCCCACAAATGCTAATAAACTCAGATATATCTATCTCAACTTCTTTACACTTCTTCACATTTAGATACATATAACATGGAAGTAAGAAACATACTGGGGTGTATGCTGGTATCTTTATGCGATTCTGAATAAGCTATGGTACGACTGCATGATGAATGATGAGGCATATAATGGATATAATTCTGTTTATTTCAAGGATCTATTCCACGATTTTCACCAAAGGATCTCAGATCATGACAGTTGGTTCCCAGCTGATATTATCACTACATACAGTGAAATCTCACTAATTCAGACTTTGTTAATTTGGAATTGGTGACAATTTGTGCAACTGTTTTTTTGGTGCATTATGACCTTGATGATTACATTGCTGCAATCAGTGATCACAACCGCTTTGCATCTGAGGTCAAGAAACACCAGATGTATGAATTTAAACATGAATCTGAAAGCGTGAAAGCCTTGATACTACCGGACAATTCTCCTGTTCACCCTTCAACTCTTTTGCTGAGAAGCAAGGGATGGGAAAATTCAATGCCTGTTTCTCCCTCCACACATTTCCTCCCTCATACAACCCATGGACCAAGACATGTTAAGTCCATTTTATAACGTGCCTGAACATATTTTCAGTACTTCGGTTTCCCCTGCCAATCTTCATTCCACCAACTGCTCCACAATCACCCTCACCTATCATCTGGGGCTGGTACAATAGGCCAGAAGTGGCCGCAGTACAAGGGACTTAAGCCAATGCCACTAGCAATAAAAAAAAAACTTCTAAAGAACTTTACAATATTGTGGCCAAAAATATGAACCACTGCAGCAAGCACCAACTTGAAGTCATCAACTGCCAAAACTGTTGCAGAATCAAAATTTTACCTGCATTTACTATGACCACCACAGACCTAACATAAAGTATGTGAAATACTGAAGTATATTTAAATATGAACAAAAACACCGGTTTTAATTTTACTGGCAGAACTACAGATGTCTGGTAAGGAACAGGGTAACTATGACATAACACTGTACGTGTAACAGGTTACCATGTTGTGAACTTACATCTGAAGTTAAAAGATAAGGGAATATGAGTTTAAATTCATGCCACTGTCACACAGAATTTAATTTGCACTAAGCTGTCATCTAAGACAAGCTATTCAAATATAATTTACGCTTAAATCTTAAAAATGCAATTAATTTTATAAACGTGTCTGGCAGTAAATGGAAGAGAGATTATGCCAACACAAGCAACAGCTTACTACATACCACAGTACTGGTATATAGTCAACATAATCACTGACATGGGTAAAAAGATGGTTAATTAACCCATCTCTCTTTCATACCATCACAAACAACTCATATAATAATGAATACCATCTTCCAGAATGTAAAATCATGCAGTCTAGTAGAATATAACCAATATTTAAGAAGAGCATCCCTGAAGACAATATTCTTCACAGTCACCACCATGTGAAACTCCAATATTACAACCCACAAAATGCTGAAAAATAAATTTCATCTCATGTTCACACTTTCATCTCCTCTGCCTTCAAAGAATTTTTGAAAATCTGCTTCTCTCACATGTATGTGTCCTGTTAAATGAAATTTATTGGTGGGTTGCTTCCAATCCACATCAACTGTAAAATATAAAACTTGAGGCTATTCTTTCAATAGCATGTGTAATCCAAAGCACTATAAAATAGATTTAAAAATAAACTTTATATCAAAATCCATAAAAATATGCCATTTACAGATCAGTTACTTTATAACTCACATTTACAGATCAGTTACTTCATAACTAACTCACTAGGGCCATGCCATTGCTCAAGTGATTAGTCACTGGCTTCCCACTGTGGCGGCCCGGGTTTGATCCCGGGTCTGGTCAAGTAGGGTTTGTGGTGGACAAAGTGGCGCTGGGGTGGGTTTTCTCTGAGTACTTTGGTTTCCCTTGCCAATCTCCATTCCACCAAGTTCTCCATCATCATAATCACCCTGGGCAGGTACAATAGACCAATCAGTGTCCCCCGCGCCGCGTGGACCCAGTTCGACTCCACCCCCCACTAAGTGGAAAAAAACTCACTAAATGGTGCAGTGTTTTCCTCTAGAAACTAACCATCACTCAATGAAATTCATCACCTTTCAAAGAATATGAAGAATCATTACTGTGTTCACAACAGCCTGCCTCTAGTCCTTAACCTAAGCTAAACAAATCCAAGTCTACCCTCTCCCATCACATTCCTCTATATTCCATTTTAATATTGCCCTCCCATTTATGCCTTTGTATTTGGTGCCACTGCCTCCTTTCAGTAAATTAACACTGGATTAATTATAAATATTATAAAATGTATTTACACATAATTGAAGCTAGAAAGTTATTCTGATTTGTTCTCCTATAACCAGCATGTTCAAACAAATTTGTTAAACAGCATCGATATTAGTAGTTACTATAGGATTCTGACGATGGTGTATAACACACTGATATATTGGGTTTTCGGACTTTATCCATCGTCCTGGTTTTTAAGATAACTAATAAAAACACGACGTTTCGGAAACTGGATCTGTTTCCGTCCTCAGGTGAAGGAAAACACCTATTCTGTTGGGTNACAACAATTTTAATAAGTCAATTCTTCTGAATCTTTAAAATAAAAAAGGCTTTGCAGCTCTCCCCCCCCCAAAGTCTAAATTCATTGTAAACAATAAAAATAATTTCCAGTAATTATATAGGAAGTACGCCATACCATTTTATATTTGTAAATGACTGAGTTACATCTCTGGTTAGGAGTTGAAAATGTTAGGTTATATTGGTTACTGACATCAAAACATCGGCATTCCACAGTACTGCCAAAGAAGTAGAAGTTACAGAGATTACACAGAACTGGAACTGGATTTACAGCTACTTTACAACTTAAGTCTAGTACTACAAAGACATGTAACTTCAACTAGCTATTGAAATACAATGCGATATTAGACACGGCTAAAATATGAGGTTATTACATTAAAAAATAAATAAAGTCAAACAGTCAGGAAGGTAAAAACCATCTTCAGTTAAAACTTTGAAATTGCTAACCTATGCATTTTTTTACTCAAAATACAACGTGCTTCCAATAGTACAAACACTCAATACTTACGCAGTACATGACACAATCCAACTGAAAATTGACATATTTCTGGAATTTGCCTCAGAATTTCTTCGGTTACTAAATGAACACCCCTATGCTGCGGCCTAAGGTTGATTTTTCGTTGAAACCAGGCTGAACCAATCTGTATGCCCCTATTCGATGAAGCCATGTTCAACACGGTATAGACAGGGGCTTAACTGTTGAAAGTACTTGTCAAAACTGAAACATGAACACTTATATTGTTATACTTCCAATAGCCCTACGTTTCTCATATTCGTGATACATATTCTAATACTGACGAACAAGTAAAACATACGCACTAAAAATACGTAACGTAATTAAAGTGTTTCACCACAAACTTTTCGCAGAACAGTAAACATCGAAATAGCACCAACTTGTATATAGCTAATCCGTGATAACAACTGATAGCGACGCACTGCACCCTCTGGATTTTAAAAGCACGGATTACTAAATTATATACAAGCTACTGGTATGAAAGTATAGTATCATACAGATCCTACAGATAATACATGCTGCTAGTCATCAATAATGTAAAATAGACAACGATATTCGAAGAGTTGTATCTTATGCGATATAATGCCATGTAGTCCGCTGAAATTCGTCTGACGTTTCGGAAGGACATGTCTTCTCCATCTATAAGATCGAACGATAAGCCAAGCAAGCAATCAGTTCGAAGCAAGTGGCAAGCAAAGTATCTTTCAGCAGATTACACTGCGTTATATCTTTTTGAGTTATATGAATTTTTTTTGGCACCTGCCTGTCTTCCATTCCTTGCGCGTGATATTTCCATTGTGATCTTGATTTTATAATTTTAGCATTTAGATTAAAGATGTTCAGCTCTTCCGTAATTGTAGTATTTCTTATTTGGCACTTCCTTCTATACCCTGCTACACCCATCAAGGACTTCATTTCTGCAGTTTCAATTTTTTCTTCCCGTTTTCTTTAATTCCACATTTCGGATCCACCATAGCTTTATAAAACTTTATCTGTTATGTTTTTTCTTGAGTTATTATGCGATGTTCTTTCCTACTGTGCTACACATTGGACTAAATCTGTTCATTTTTGTTCCCAAATATTTGTTGTTTGATGCTGTAATGGTGTACCCTAAGTAACTGGAACTAGTTCCTTGTTCAGTTATGTCAGAATTTATGATTCACGTTCGCCTTTCCTAGCACATTTATTGCCTTTGGCTTATTTACGGAAATCTTCAAATTATGTTTAATCGCTATATTGCTCAGAGGTCGCGGGTTCCAGTCCCGATGAGGTAATTGGATTTTTTTGAGTTGACCTAATCCTTCCAGCCGCACTAGGCCTTGGGGTTTACTCAGCCTCTAACAGAAATGAGTACCAAGAATTAATTAAATAATTTTCCTGGGGAGTATGGCGCAGCCGGCGCGTAAGGCTGACAACCTTACCGCCATCTTTCAGCCGATTGTCTAGATAGTGTGGGACCCTCAACGTCTCACAACCCTATGGGCCTTCACGGCCTATTACAGCGATAGCTTTACTTTTTTTTTTGTTTTTGTTTTTACATGTTGCTCTTTGCAGTTCATAGGATCTATTTGCAACGATCACCTGGTTATCCGAGAGTATGATTATATTTAGAATTAAATCCTTTGCTAAAATATTTTGCAGCCAATCTTCTACAGCTTCTGTCAGTGTAAGGCTGGGCGCATACCAAGGAAACTGACAACTGCAATGCAACAGCGATTTCCTAGAAAATTCGTCGATTTCTAGCAGGCAACTGGTTTCTAGATTAGCAGGCGCACACTGAGGAAACTTACGATCAATTAGTTTCTCACAATATCTCAAGCGAGTGTACTTGCCCGCCAATTTCGTGCACTTCTCTTCTGCAATGTCACATAATAATAATGTTCAATATGGTCGTAGAACTGTTCAAATCACTTTACAGAATGAGCATTGAAAGTTTTCCTTTATTGGTGGATCTTGTAGGACCTCAAATTCGAACATAGGATACACATTTTCGTACAGCTGTGTCAGCAGAACCGTAGGCAAAATTATAGTTTTGTGTACTTTAGTTTTCATGTTTTTGGGCAGTAAATGAGATGACAATGTGAAGGAGGATGAGGTTTGCAGGGCATGTAGCACGAATGGGGGAGACGAGGAATGTGTATAGGATGTTGGTGGGAAAGCCAGAAGGAAAGAGACCACTTGGAAGACCAAGGCGTAGGTGGGTGGACAATATTAAAATGGATCTTAGAGAGATAGGATGGGATGATATTGATTGGATTGATCTGGCTCAGGATTTGGACCAGTGGAGAGCTCTTGTGAACACGGTAATGAACCTTCGGGGCCCATAAAATGCTGGGAAGTTCTTGAGTAGCTGCAGAATTGGTGGCTCCTCCAGAAGGGCTCAGCTCCATAAGTAAGTAAGTAAGTAAGTAAGACGAGAGGACAATAGGTTCTGGATCTACATCGAACCACCGCACAGTGTAGAACACACAGAACGTATACATGCCCAGACAAGGAACACATACGCCATATTGTACAATCATATAAAGATACATATCGTGCGAACAGCATACCAATATCCACACACAACCCGTACATCATAGAAACTTTTTGTTTGGCTTCACAACCGGACTTACTACGTAGAAAGCTTCTACAATAAGACCTACAAACAACATACACGCCCAATTTTCTACACTGTAGCAGTGAAACTTAAGATATTTATGTTGGCATACAATTCTTAACCTGTCATCAAAAAACCTTTCACATTTTTTAACATTTTTAATATACATTTTAATACTGAATTTGTTTTGTGATATAATATATTTGTGAATTATATGCAGATGCTGGTGTATATTAAACAGTTCTTGAACCACATAATTGTTCTCTTGGGTCTCTTCAGTTTGTGGTCACCTCAAAGTAGACTCGTCTAATAAAATCAATGATACTAAAACTGCAATTAAATTACCTAATGTCGTCTTTCAACTGGTGTGTGATAAATGTAAGAAAAGGCTATATCAACTAAGAAACTAAGTATGAGCACTAGTATGAATACCCAAACATACCTGAATAACAAACAATGAGTAAGTACACGTACTAGCAAAGAAAGGCTATATCATTTCACTCAATATGCAAAATCAATCCTGAACTGATGTACAATATTACACTATGTAATAACTGAAGAGTGGCGAAAAGCATAGGTAAGTAGTACAACCACTGGGCCAGTGGTGCGTCATGAACTATGTTAGTCCCATATATTTGAAAAACCATGGTATAGAGAAAATGTATCTGCAAGGCAGATCATGTGAAAAATATTTAAATCATGAACATTAAAAGGAAACCACAACGCCCTAGCTACATTTGCAACATAAAACGAAATATTAAAATACGAGAACAGTGCAGACTACATAACGGAGTACCTACCCAATTCAACAGAACTGCAGTGCCTCGTTTGCAAGGAGAAACTGTCAAACAGTAAGAAATCAAATGCGGGATGATATATTGTATAAAAGAACAACATGTGTATTTTATGAAAACTTCCAGCGGGAGATGCAAGAAAAAGCAGCATAGGAGTTACAATTATTGTGTTTCTGGACATTATCCATCCTATTAAAACAAGACACAACACATAACATTTCAGAGACTGGATTCTGTCTCCATCTTCAGGTTGAATCAAATCCATAGAGCTAGTCCCCAGTACAGGAGCTGCAGTGCAAAGAGCTCATTAAAATACCATTATTGCTAGTTTTGTCTGAGTTCAAGATTTTGCAACATGAGGGAAACCATTCACAAATTTAATAAAGAATTCCCTCCACTGGGGTGAACTTAGAGGTTGGCTACAACTTCTTTTTAATTTTCTCCATGGCCGTGTTCATATTGACAACATTTCAACTGCACACTGTCTTGAAAATGGAGTGCCACAGGGGTCAATTTAAAATGCGGCCTTATTGCGGTCATCATCAATGGGATAGAGTGGTTGGTCAATGTGTATCATTGTCAGTGGATTTGTAGTCATTGACCAAAGATTCTGGAGCACTTTGAATTTGAAATTAGACATTTTTCACACTGGGCTCTGAAGACTGGATTCTCTTTATCTTCTGGGAAGATATAATGTGTACAACCCTACAGTTGTGGGGTTCATATCCTCCCCAAACCTTTTCCTAAGTAATGGCACTTTATTAATTGCTCTGTCCATGAAGTTTCTTGGTTTTTTACTTGACAGCAAACTGTCGTGGAATCTCACTTGAGATGGAGTCAAGTAAAACGAAAATTGTCACTGCAGAAAAATAACGCATATCATCTGTAATAATTCATTCCTGGCAATAATAATTATGCTAATAATAATAATAATAATAATAATAATAATAATAATAATAATAATAATAATTCAATTTAATTCTACTCTGTTTTATTAACATGCAAACTTAACAGCCCAGGGTCAATTAAAAATTTAGCATGAGCGCATGAAAGAACTTACAAACAAAATACAAATAATAATAATATAACATAATATATAACAATAATACTACTAATAAAGACAATAATACTAATAATAATTGCATGTGAAATCAAAGTTGTCATTAAGAGGTCAGAATATTAAGATAAGTACCCAGGCAATGGTTAAGTCTTTAAGTGGCGAGAAAGCATAATAGTCATACATACACAGAAGAATAATCATATCAATATTAATTGTAATATATTATAAAATTTACCGAGAACTTTCCTGGCTTCGAATATGTCAATGTCCCTGCAAACAAGATTAGCAGCTGCTGCACATCTAGCAGAGAGACAATTTTTACATGAGGAGCAGACATTGAACAGTGCGAAGTCTCTGATATACCAAGACAGAACTCGGAGACCAACAATTTCCAGAACAGAAAGGCAGAATTTCAAACCAAAGTAAACTTGTGTAAGAAAGAGACCATCGAGGCAATACCACTTCATACGTAATGTGTGTAATTATAACTCCTCCAGTTGAAGAGAATAACAGGAAAGAAACGATTAAAACAGAGGGCCGCACACCTCTGCTGGATGTGTTCCTGCTTGTTGGCATCAGTTGATGTAATTGAATTCCAGACAATGGACGCATATTCAGGCCCAGATCTGCCTAATATGATGTACAGTCTGAGCATACATTCTAGAGATGAGAAGGTGAAGGTAATACATGAACTAGGCCTAACAGCTTAATACAACGAGAGAGAATATGGTTGACGTGGTTATGGAAATTAAGTTTAACATCAGTAAATACTCCCAGGTATTCTACAGAGTCTTGTCCAGTTTATGGAGGATTGGAAAAGTTGATAATTGTAGATAAGTACGTTGGTTTCCCTGGAGAAGGATATAATTTAATTTTACTGAAGTTGAGTTCCATACAGTTAGCAGTGTACCAACCTTGTATAGAGTTAATGTCAGACCGAAGTATATTGTAGTCCTGCGGAGAATTGATGGACTGCAATCTACTTCAGTCTGACACTACCTCTATACAAGGTTGGTACACTGCTAACTGTATGAAGCTCAACATACAGTAATAATAATAATAAGTGAAATTACGGGCGTGCTGGTAATTAAACATTTTGGCCAATGTAGGCCTATGTACTGCAGTCAGCAAAGAAAATAACGATTCAATAGAAAGGCATTCACTATACACACTATACCATTTTATTTATCTACAAAGAGTAATTATTGCCACGACACTTGAATGTGAACATGGATCTCGGCAAACTTCCGCGTTATTTCATATCCTACAAAAATGTAATTGTAATGAAAATACAGTATTTTTAAAGTCTATTATAATACAAAATTTAAAATGACGATGTTTTCGCTTCCCCTTGAGAAATTCGAATGGCCTGCATGATGGTCTCATTAATGGCAGGAAATTAAAATACAAAGTGGAGAATGCCTCTAGTTGCATGATGTTCGTATTAGGTTTAGTGACAACCTCTAATTTGAAATTGTTGAAGAAGTGTTAGGAGGAAAGATGCATTGACATGACGATGCCATAATCTCGCCTTTCTTTATAAAATAAGGAAGTTACACATCACACCATTGCTGCATTGCAGTTTAATAAGAATGCATACAGTTTCCACTATTAACTGCAGCCTCATAATAAATAACTATGATTATTTCCATATTTTCAACGCTGAGAGATTCTAAACATCGGGTTTCTTTGGTCGCAGTTTTGTTAACGTAGTTTCCACTATTGAAGAGAACTTGCTTCCCAAAACTCCTTGCACTGGCAGGTCGTCCACAGATACACCTGGAACTGCACAAAAATTTCTGTCACGGCTCCGATTTCAAGAATGTACTTTTGCAATTGCTAATATGACTTTCTGAAATTAACATATATTTTGATTTCATTACCAGAAGTGTCAAAACTCTCAGTACCAAAATTTTTAATTGCATACAATTCTGAACCAATTCCAGCAACTTTCCATCTTCATACCCTATTTCCCTTAGACAGAACTCAATTTTATTCTCACATCACCTTGGTCTTCTGTAACATTTCACACCAAATTCTCTATGCATTTAGTGTCTTTAACCAGTCAAATTATAAGCATATCCCATCATGGCTTTCATCCATTTCACTACTTTAACAATGTACTAGGTTACTTATGTAAATCACGAAGTTCACCATTATTTATCAATCTAAAATTCTTGCTTTATTCTTTATAGGTCAAAATATCTCCTGATCACCTTACTCTCAAATTTCTGTATTTTGTTTTCTCTTCAAAGTAAATTATTGAATTTCTCACCCATCATGCAATAAACGGCAAATTATTGTTTTGCATAACCTGATATCCATCATTGTGGAACATGGATGGGATGGTAATAATTTTAAAAATGAATAATCTCACTCGTGGAGCTAAGCCCTTCTCAAGAAAATGCCAATTGTGCAGCTACTCAAGTACTTCCCAGCATTATATGGAACCTGAAGGTTCATTGCTGTGATCACAAGAGACTGCCACTGGTCCCTATCCTGAGCCAGATCAGTCCAATCCATACCATCCCATCCTATCTCTCTAAAATCCATTTTAATATTGTTCACCGACCTATGCCTTGGTCTTCCCAGTAGTCTCTTCCCATCACGCTTTCCCACAGTATCCTATATGCATTCCTCTTCTCCCCTATTCGTGTTACATGCCCTGCCTATCTCATCCACCTTGACATGATCATTCTGATTATACTTGTAGAAGAGTACATGTTATGAAGCTCCTCATTATGCTGTTTTCTCCAACCTCCTGTCACTTCTTCTCTCTTCAGTCCAGATATTCTCCTGAACACTCTGTTCTCAAATACCCTCAGTCTATGTTCCTCCCTTAATGTCAGAGACCAAGTTTCACACCCATACAGAACCACAAGTAAAATAATAGTTTGATATACTGTAAATTTAATGTTTTTGGACAGAAGAAAAGACGACAAAAGATTCTGGACTGAATGGTAGCAAGCATTACCTTAGTTCAGTCTCCTCTTAATTTCCTCCTGAATCAGGTTTTGATTTCTTATTGTCAATCCCAAATATCTGAACTGTGCTACATTTTCAAAACATCTGTTACCTAATTTTATGTCATGATTTTGCCCTGCATTTTGGTGATGAGATAGCAATATATACTTAGTTTTCTTTGTTTTTACCAGCCTCCTTACTAGTGTCAATTAATGTTTGTGTGTTTCTCTTTATGGTACCTACATTATCAGCCAGTAGATTCACATCATCAACATGACCAACAGCTGACGTGTTCCATTTAATTTCAGTCTCACCTGGTTTACTTGGACCTTCCTAATGGCATATTCTAAAGCAAAGTTGAAGATGAATGGCAATAAAGCATCTCCTTGTTTTAGACCCTTCTGGAGAGGAAAATTATCAGACAAATATTTATCTATATAGACTTCACCACATGTTTCGTTCAAACAGATTTCAGCCAGTCTGACTAGTTTCATGGGTATCCCAGACTCTATCAGAATATTGTACAATACTTCCCTCCTAACTGAATCGTAGGCTTTCTGGAAATCTATGAATAGATAATGTACTGTCTCATTGTACTCCCATTTTTTCTCCAATATCTGACAAATGCAAAAGATCTGATCTGTAGTTGATCTGTTTTGTTGAAACCCACACTGATCATCCCCCAATAATTCCGTCTGTACATGAATTTGATCTTGAGAGAAGAATATTGGATAAAAATTTGTATGAAGTTGGCAGTAGTGATATCCCCTGATAATTACTACAGTCAATCTTATCACCCTTCTTGTGAACTGGTACAATAATAGACTCCATCCACTGATCAGGAAATTTTTCGTTATTCCAAATAGAATTAATTAGCTTATGGATCTTAGTGGGGGCATGCGGTAGCGTAGCTGGTTGAGGGTCTATGCTACAAGCCGGAAGGTCGCGGGTTCAAGTCCAAATGAGGTCATTGGATTCTTTCCAGTTGATCTAATCCTTCCAGCCGCACTAGGCCCTCGGGTTTACTCACCCTCTAACAGAAATGAGTACCAGAAATGAATTAAATAATTTTCCTGGGGAGTACAGAGCGGCTGGCGCATAAGGCTGACAACCTTACCGCTATCTTTGAGCCGATTGTCTAGATAGTGTGGGACCCTCAATGTCTCACAACCCTATGGGCATTCATGGCCTGGTACCGGGATAGCTTTACTTTACTTTACTTTTTATGGATCTTACTACTTAATTTTTCACCTCCTGCTTGGATAAGTTCTGCCAAAATTTAATCAGTACCTGGCGATTTATACCTTTTCAATTTTTCAATAGCAATTTCACCCTCAAAAGGGTTAGGATCAGGTATTAACAGCTCCAGTGTATGTATTTCTGTCTGCCTAACAGCACTTACCCTATGTTCATTCAATAATGGAGTAACCAGTATGAATGTTCAGATCTATAGTCTACTGTGACCACAGAAAGAAGCTGAACTATTGAGCTTCCAGCATATTGTATATATGTATTTTCCTTCAATCGTCTGTGTGGCCATTCTGTTCGCATGAATTTGATTCACTAGTGACAAGCAGTTTTGTCTAATTGACATAAGTTGGTGGAGTGTGGAGGGGTATACAACAATAGACAAAGGGGAAGAACCCTTGAACCCTGTCATTTCCCAACATCCATGGGACTTACTTCCATGCCATTAGTGTGGCATGTCAGACTCACTTCACTGACCTGTGGTGACATCACAAATCTTGCGGTACGTGGTCACTTTCTTTGGGACTTGCAGCGAGCCCTTTCTTCCATGGTGAGGTTCCTGCAGTGGTTCTGACAGTGGCAGAGCAGGACTGGGGCAGTTGCAGCAGCCAGAGCTGAGAGTCCCTTCAGAATGGGCCAGGCTGTCTGTATCCGACCTGATTTCTGCACGCACCCTGTCCAGCGCTGACACACAGGCAACAGCATAGTGTTATTTTCGTGAAACAACAGGATTGCAGGGGGAGGGTCACCTTAAATGTTAAGAACTCAGTTTGAATTTGCGGAATTCTATTACATTGGTTCGGGCTGAGAGACCACAATATAAATATAGGATGTCCGGATGAAAGGTATCCAAAGTAAAAAAGTGTATATCTCGGAAACTAATTGTCATACATGTATCCGGTTTATGTCATCGGAAAGGAAAACTCTGATTTTTTTTCATACCCGGCTTACGTGCATATGCTGCCACATTTTTGTCACCATCTTAGGAATCACCTGGTCAGAGAGATGCCTGCGATATGAATTGGCAGAGGTGGACCAATCGCTTGGCTTCCTAGGTCGCCAGATTTAACCCCAGTGGATTTTTTCTTGAGGGTTATGTGAAGAACACTGTTTACCAGGTCAAGGTCAACGACCTTCAACACCCGAAAGCCCACATAAATGATGCTGGGGCTACGGTAACAACAAACATGCTTCAAGTATGGATGTTTGTCGTGCCACCAAGGGAGCCCACATTTAAATTTATTGAGAAAGTTATAATATGCAAAAAAAAAACTTGATAGTTTCCCTTTGTAATGGTGTAAACCATTAATGTGCATAATAAATTCTTTCGGAGATATAACGGTTTTACTTTGGATACCTTTCATCCGGACACTCTGTATGATTTGGCTCATTAAAAATACTTGTATCTGTTGTGATAATGACCTAAAAATCACAACACATGTACAATATATAGTCTATTTATCAGTATACTTCAGGACAGAGCAAGATATATCAGCGTCTACACACACCAGAATTATACGAAGAACATTGGAAGGTGAGTACAATGGTCCAAAACAATCAGAATAGTTTATATAACAATGAGTTCGGAAATTACCCCATAATGGACTAGAGCTATTCGCAGGTTTTGTTCATGGTGGTTACTAACTTTACCTAACATGTTGATGGGGAATGAACGTTTCGCTTCTTTCTCTGGTTTTTGTTTCCCTTGTCTTTTCCGCCGTTTCAACATCCGCTCCTCCTTCTTTCTCCATTTCCGTCGAGGTAAAACAACTCCCTCACTTCCGTTCTTCCGTACCTTTATATATTTTCTACCTTCATCTCTTTCCATTTATTCCTCCCATGTTAAGGGGTAGGACAGACTGACATACGAACTTTCGCGATTATACAGAATGCGTCAATGAATCAGGCGATTTGGCAGCGGAATATATATATATATATATATATTTTTTTTTTTATTATTGTTTGGCGTGCGGAGGCTGCCACTACTGCCAC
>NW_019727088.1:1810965-1839846 GCF_002891405.2 Cryptotermes secundus
TATTTAATCAAAACCAAGATGTCGTTAACAACTTACTGATGAGCGATGAAGTTCATTTCCATTTATCGGGGTTTGTTAACAAGCAAAATTTCCGCTATTGGTCAGCCACAAACCCCAAGGAAATTTATGAGAGACCACTTCACAGTTCCAAAGTCACAGTACGGTGCGCGTTATCTTCGTTTTGGAATTATTGACCCGTACTTCTTTGAAGATGAGTGGGAAAGGGCTGTAACTGGACCACGTTACGTTCACATGTTGGAGAGTTTCTTAGCTCTTGCACTTTCTCGTCTACCAGTCAAAGAAGAAACGTTTTTTTCCAGCAAGATGGGGCTACGTGCCACACCGCTCGAGCTTCCATGGCAGCTATGAATAACCTGTTTCCTAACCATGTTATCTCCAGATATGGGGACAGCATATGCCTAACCAGGTCACCTGATTTTTCCAAATGTGATTTTTTCCCTGGGGATATCTGAAATCCCAAGTTTTGAAAGCTCCCGCACCCCACATAGTTCAGGAGTTGAAACGTCGAATTCCGGTAGAAGTTGAACGAATTCCCGTAGAGATGCTGCAAAGAGTAAAGAGTGACTTTAAGAAGAGACTTACCGAGTGCCTACAGCGGAATGGTGGTCATCTGTCGGACGTTATTTTTTGGAAATATACTTCTGTTTTCGGTTAGTTCATTGGGAAAAACCAAATGCTTTTATGTTTACACAGTATTCATATGTGTTAAAACCAAATAAAGGCAATAGTTTACTGTTCATAACGTTTTTAAAATCGACCGATTCATTGACTCACCCTGTGTGTGTGTGTGTGTGTGTTTCTTTATGAGCCGGGCCATGTAACTATCGCATATTGTTGGACTATGACAATGGAAACGGCGTTTTCTATGTGGTTCGTCCCAAAATGTTACAACCAGGGTCAGTCGAGTTCCGAAAGAGTTGTCAGCAGTTCAGCTGAGTGAAGTGACGTGAAGTAGCTGATTGATGATTGGGAGTTCAATTGGAATTCAGCCTGTAGAGAGAAGGCCAGTAGGTTGGTGTGAAATGGCCACCAGCCTGGGACCTAGTTTGTTGAGTTGTCAGTTGACAGGAGTTCTGTACGGGTGGATGTGACAAGAGAACCCGAGTGAGGGAAGCCGAAGAATCTCCCTCGGTAGAAGCCGTTGCCAGGAAACGGTTAGTGGAGAATGTAACAGACTGAGGACACTCGCCTGTATGTGTAAGTGATCTATAAATTGTAGTTCCGAGTGGTGCATGTAACTGATCAGTAAAGCTAATAATCAATCCACACCCCGTCTATAATCACACAACACACAAAAACGGCACATTATTTATACTATATATATAAAGAGAGTATATATAAGCTAATCGTGAAGCCAATTCTATCATGGGTAGGAAATGTGTAAAATGGTAGCACAGTGCATAGGTCTAATCCGTCCGTCTGTCGTCTCGCGTATTTCATCTCCAAAACTATTGTATTATACTACACTTGATGTCTTCATTTATATGTCAGGAACTGATAACACTGTACATAAGACCAGCGTGAATTACACTGATATTTCAATGGGAAATTGTTGAAAGATATTTTGCGATTTACAAGACTGGACTTACACACGTGATCGACAGGAATGGACATACAGCAGATGATGGAACTGCTGCTGAAGGAATTCAGAGCCGACAAGGAAGAAAGGGAGGCCGATACGAAAGCATGGCGAGAAGAGATGGCCGCCATGAGAGACAAAAGGGTGAACGACAACCGCGATGAGACGTTGGCCTGCCAAGAGATGGAGGAACGTCCAGAAGAAGAAGAGCCGACCTCAGTGGACACGAAACCCGAGGCGGCACAACAAGAAGACAGTCGGAACCTAGTCGCCATACGATACAGTCTTGAGACAGCCGTCGCCGGAAACAGTTGGGATCCAGCCACGGTCAAGGATAGTTGAGACGTCGCATTGGAGTACTGGGCCAGAAGTCAAGTGACTCTGCCAGTGATAATAATTGTAAGGCGTGTAAGTGTGAGTGTCCAATAAAGATTCGCTAAATCCGAGACCCACGTAAAGGTATTTGTCGCGTGACATACACAACACGTGACAACTGGTTGTCACAACTAACTTGAAAAATTTGGAACATTCTGGAATGAGAGTTACAATTGTACTGAAATATTAGTCTTGATGAAATAATAACATGTACTGTGCTGTACTGTTGCTAGAGGATTTCTTTCCGGCATACATTTCTATAAAAACAAACTTTGATACCTGATCACTATATTTTCAATTGGTAACGGGGCAGCATAAGGGTCATTGTCTAGTTCGTTACTACACGAGATTTATACTTGTACTTCTATTTCAGTTACAACTTTACAAGTTATAAAATTATGTGACAGTAATTTGGCGCTCAGGTACAAAACAAACACTAATAGGTATTTTATTAATTTCTCTGATGGCTGTTATTTTTATATCACCGCAATACAATTAATGTTTTTCCATGTACATTCTGTGAACTTCCATTGGTTTAATAAGCACTTCTGTATTATCCTGAATGATCTTAAATGTACCGAATGGCCGGAACCTTCGAAACAGGCAGTTTCCACTTCTAGCTACAGTTTCTACAGATATGACCTCCACTGTTTAACTCTTTACATAAAATCGACATTTTATTGTACATGCACCCCATCAATAATGGAAATTTCTTCTGGGCAAAGACAGAGAGTGCAGTCTCGAACGAAGCTAAGTACCTCTCACTGCCCCCTGGCGGTCCTATATATAACTCCTAACAACATTTGCTTTGCATGAGGACAAAATAATGATGGAGTTACAAGCATTGGGCGTTTATATATTTGGATTAAAAAGAAATAAACAAATCGACAAGTGAACTATGGAATACTGTATAGCAGAAAACGTATTAGGGGAATGTGGCGTTTCAGTCTGTAGGTGGGAGATGGACTTGATCTCATCATCATTAACTCACGATGATCTTGGATCTCCAGTATGTGTGCCTCCTGCCCCACTGTCGATATCACGCATGCGCGGGAACCGAAGTCACTGCAAGGCTGCACTGTACCTCTTTTCAAATCCATGTCGTCCATCTCAGAATTTTGAATTACACGAAGATGTTTTTGAAACTTCTTGGTGAGTTTTTTCCTCACGTAGTCGGCCTCGATCTCTTGCTTCGTTCGTGGTATCCGGAACCGGATACAGCAGCACAGGAAGATGGCTGAAAACAGCAGAAGACTCTGTAGAGTGAGCGTGGCGTATTGGCCTACTAATACTAATAATTTCCCACGTAAGTTTAGAATAGAGCGGGTTGATGTAGTGGCAGTAATCTAGACTTGTATGCCGGAGGTGCTCAGTTCGGATCTCGGGCAGGACGCAGGCTATCCTGACAGGTGTTTCGTGGGTTTCTTCAGCTCCTATAGACAAATATTGGGATGGCACATCGATTAGACCACGACCGCTTTCTTCCAGATACTTCACAGCTCATCATTCATCCTACTATTTCATGCCATATAGCCTTGACTCTGACAGCGACAGAGAAGTGTAGGAACCGTAGACCTGTGCAATCATGAGCAATGTTGGACAGTTCCCAGGCTCCGGTCCATAACGTCATCATTTTACACACGTGTTTCGTGGGGTTAGCCACGAAATCGTGCAGTGGCACTTTTTTATGGTCTCTGACCACAAGGAAAAATATATTGATGGTGTTTGAGAATAGGGTGCTGAGGATAATGTTTGGATTTATCAAGGGAAAGTAAGTAACGGGAGGCTGGATAAAGTTGCACGACGAGGAGCTTTATAATGTTTACTCCTTACCGGACACTGTAAGAGTGATCAATCAAGGGGATGAAATGCTTGGAATGTATCACGCCTGGGGAAGATGAGAAATGCATACAAGGAAGACCTGAATGGAAGACACCCGTCAGAAAACCTATGCTTGGATGGGAGCATGCTATTAAAATTGATTTAAAGTAAAATGGAAGGAGGATGAAAATCATAGATTAGAGTCTGGTGGGGACCGCCTCTGTGGTCTAGTGGCCAGAGTTCCTGGCTATACATTCAGAGGCCCGGGTTCGATTCTCGGCGCTACCAGATTTTCTGGGAAATAGTGGATCTGGAATGGGGTCCACTCAACCTCGTGAGGATAACTGAGGAGCTATTTCAAGGAAATAGAAGTTCCAGTCTAGAAAACCGAAATTAACAGCCGTGGGGATTCGTTGTGCTGACCACGCGGCACCCTCTACTCGGAGAAAACATGCCCCAGCGCCACTTTGTCCACCACAAATCCCATTTGACCGGACCCGGGATCGAATCCGGGCCGCCGCGGTGGGAAGCCAGCGACTAACCGCTTGAGCTATGTCGCGGCCTTTAAAGTTGGCACTAACTTCACCGACAAGTGGCCGTCGCTCGGTCAAGCCACAGAGTTTCAGGTACCATATAGAACGTGTAATTTTTCGACAAGCTGAGCTACTATTGCCTTATGAAGAAGGAGTTGGCTCCATGTAGGCCTAGTTTTTTATAAATTGCAACAATAATATTCGGCTTTGCATTTTGATATTTTTCGTTTTACTCATATTTATCGCTATTGCTCCTATTGCACATCATGTACAACATTGAATTAAGAATTCTAAAAGTGTGAACTATAGGTTATGATAGAGTTAAAAGGAAGCCGTCGTGGTGTCGTTTATGTTGGTATCCCAAGATACGAAGACCCGGGATAACTTGGTCGGTATCGCGACGGGCTACAGGCTAGACGACCGCGACTCGATTCCCGGCAGAGGCAAAACTTACTCCACAACGTTCAGCCATGCTCTGGATCCCACTCAGGATCCTATTCAATGGGTACTGGTGATTCTTTCCCGGGATATATAGCGGCCGAGGCGTGAACTTGACCACTCATCGAGTTTAAGAATGGTGGAGCTTAACCTCCACCCCCAGAAGCACAATTTTACCTTTCACTTATCCCGAAAAACGGCTGGAAAAAATATGGAGAACAATTAAATTATTCAGTCAGAATAGCTGATGTTTGGTCCTAGATTAAAAGCTCATTTCTTCCAAATGCAAGAGGCAAAATATTTTTCTTTAGTCTACAGCGTTCAGACAATCTCTGAAGCCAATCCAGCCTCCAATCTGATAGGTACCAGCGTCTTTTCCCATGTGATAGAGCTGCCGGGGCATGCAGCTGACCACTCATCTCCATGTAGAATTGTAGGGCTACACCTCCACTCCCCTAAGCAAATCTCTGCCCTTCTTTATCACAAAATATGGCTGAAGAATTCAGGCAGAACCACAGAATAATTCAGTCAGGACAGCTGCTATTCTGTCCTAAATTTAAAGCGCATGCCTTCAAAATGCAAGAAAAGGGTTATATGTTTCAATATCCACATACAAAGTTAAAGATCAACTGAATTAATTACACTGGTTTGGCAGATAACTGTGGGTCCGCGAGTCATCCGTTTACGACACTGGCTGAAGGCAATCGATACAGACGTGAACCGGATTGAACTAGCTTAGTACAGGATCGAGTTGCAAGGCGTTGCATCTTCAGGATAAGTATCGACAATTGAACTGCTCAGAAAGTCTCTTTACCAGTAATCTGGGGGCAGGAAAACGTAATGAACCTAATGAACAGGAATAAGTAAAATACTGTCTGCGAAACTTAAAATCTTCCCTGTGCCGTTGTTCTAATGTCATTAATACTGTGACCCTTTGTCACTTTTACTGTTCCATGGATAGAAAGACAAACGTAAGGAGTGAAATTGTCCCCGAGCTTAATTACATACCATGGCATGAAGATGTAGAGGGAGTGGAAGTGTAGCTCCATGCACTATTAATTCGGGAGTATACGGAGGTGAGTGATCATCTTCACATCCCGAAAGCCTCACCCCGGTAAAAGTGTACCGAAACATCGGGCAGGAGCCTGGGTGGGCCCTGGAGCCAATTTGGACACTGGAGAATATAAAAATCTCTTTGCTTCTATCGAGAATCTAACTGAAATTCCTCGATCGTTCAGCCCCTAACCCAGTCGCTATATAGAATGAACTACAGAACAGGGACATAGAAATTAATGTAGTCGAGAAATAAAGCTAAATAAAAATGTCGACAGAAATGCAAGTTCCTGGAATCGTGAAGCTGCACGAATAACACCACACTAACAGGGGGCAACTATAGTGCTCACTAATACTGGAACACCTAACTGTCCTATCTCAGTCCAGCATAAACACAGGAAGAAAACACGAAATTACGAGCACATCACTCGCAGTAAAAAGCTACAAAGCAGAAGGTAGCACGAAGACCCCAACCAGCACGTAGGCACACGATCACACAGCATTTTCACAACACCTAAGAACATCAGCAAGCAAACGACTAATGTGGCACGTCTTCAGTACGATGACGTTTAAGTTTCCTATAGCATAAACATCCAAAATTAAAGAAGGTGCTAATAATTTTAAACTCCTATAATAAATATAATGTGGGAAAATATTTTGTGTTTGTTATATTTAACTTATAAATTTTAAATTGTAACTACTTTTCATAAGCTTCATTATAACTTTGTAATATAGATATACTATCACTCTACAAATAAGTATTCGCCTGCAACAACAGACACCAGTTGCACAATATGGATCCAATTTGGGACAACTGACTTTAATAACTTGAGTTATAGATCATAGAAGGTGCCTGATGATGACCTAAATCATAGGTCGAAATATGTAGTAAGAAATCCATGCTTATATTAAATAAGTAAGACACATATCAACATCTGTTTTTATCTTCACCATAAGATATTCAGTTTTATTGTCGTGTTGACGGCAATAACCATAAGATATAGAAAGTAATCATGTTACGAATGTTCGAGATTTAGGAAATGTATGTATAGTAGAAAGGAGAACGTGTGGTGCAGACGTCGTGGAACCAACAGGATTATTAAAAGTTGACATGGTCTGCCTATGACGTAGAAATACTAGTGTAAAATGACGATTAAAATACTTATATGACTTTAAATTCATTTACTGATTATCTGGAACCCAAACACAATATGTTCGATTTAGGTCAGTTTTGTGTTATGTGCTTTTGGCAGTTAAGTATGCTGTCTTCCGTCTGCATAAAGACTTTAAGTCTAGAAATTATCATGATGACGAGAGAAAGGATTAAGAAATATTGCATGTCATAGCAAAACAACGTACTGGCGCATCTATAATATAAGTGTGCTGAAAGTTTTGACATGCAGTATTTGTGTTTTAAACAGTGGAAAAAAAAAGTGGGCATTATTAAATCTTCAGATTACTGAAAGGCGGCCCCTTACGAATTGAATTGAAAGTTGTAATTATCATTGTTAATGTATTAGTCAAAGCTTCTGGACACAGTAAGGGTATGTAAAGTGGTATGCTTAAAAAAACATAAAAGTAGGTACGGGATCTCAATTTATTCAAATACAATATATTGTCTCGACGTTTAACCGACGGCGGTCACTCTGAAACAGTCCGACCCAGCCTGATGAGCGAATCTTAGTCTTGCATTAACATAGCAGAAGCCAAAAATTAAACACCGCTAATACACGTACAGAAGAACATAATTGGAAACGACCCTGTGCCATCTCCATGACCTCCCATCCGCACAATCAGTCACTTTAAGATTCATCATAACTTGTGCACTTCTTCGTCTTCTGAGTGGATGTTTCCCCGCCAAAATTGTACATGAATTCCTCCAATTCCACGTCCTAGTTAAATAGACACATATCTAATCTACTTAAGCTTCCCAGGTTTTAGTGTCCTAATAGTAATTATGTGATATGTACAAATGACAAAATTCCTCATTGGATGATATCCCCAATTACTCATTATTTTTTTTCACCTGTTGCCAATTATTTTCAGAACTTGTCATTTGTGTTCTTTGAAATAAAGGACCACATATCACACTCATACAAAACAAGTGGACGAGTTGTCCTTTTATATTACATCCTGGTTCCCAACAAATAATCGAAACGTATTCCAGGAAGTGATTAACAGGATTTACAATACGAAAATAAATTTGAGATGAAACAAGGACTTACGTCAGCGGCTAATAAAATCAGGATTATTCGCTAATGCAAATTCTTCTAAAATATTACCTCTTCGTTATATGGAGAGTAAATTAAATATTACAGCAAAAATCAGTGTTAACAATAATTAATATGTAGCCATTGCAACTTTTATGTAGAAAGTTATAAAAATATAAGTAAAGGTAAAAGGTAAAGTTGTCCTTGTTCTCAGTTAATTAAACACTATGTCATGAAGGCGTATGGGGGAGTGGGTGTATAGACCCAAGTTTTCTTGACCTCGGCACTAGTTGGAGGTGAGAGGTCAGCTTCACGACCCGGCCGCTTTACTCCGGAGGAAAGAGCTCACTGGATAAGAGGCTGGATAGGCTCCAGAGCCGGTCTGAACGATTTTGAGAAGTAAAGTTCTTGCCCCCACCGGGATTCGAACTTCGACCCCTTGATCGTCCAGCCTGCAGCCAGTCGTTATACCGACTGCGCTATCCTGGCTCTATACAAATATAAGTACATAGTTTAATCAGGTTAAGAGAATATTTTGCTATATTTGGAATTAATACAAGATGAAGTTACCTAACGTCAGGAGACCCGCGAAGCAAAGAAACATGATCTGCCAAACTTTGAACCCAGCTGCCACATGTGTCTCCAGCCATTCATCATTTGCGGTCGCTGACTGAACAGTACTTCCCGCCAGGCAATCCTAAAAAGGAACACGCTTATAATTATTCTTTGATATTAAATACAACTGATAAGGTCATGTAGCGTCGAATGATAGAATAAGTTTTAAATGGTGTAGAAGGTAGCAGTAGTGGACTATTTTAAAATATTATCCCAGTTTCTGCATGGAGGGACTGAGAAAAGCCACGAACTATCTCATCTAAGATAACAGGACTCCGGGCCAAAATTTGAACATGCGACGTAGAGAATATGAAGGAGAGATAACCAGCAGAATACGCTGCAGGTATCAATGTCAGAGATGGAAGGAATCAGTTTCACAGAACATGTCTGCAGTATGAAACATTAAATTCGGTTCCATTCCTTTTAATAATTTCAGGTTTTATATTATTCAACTTTAACACTGTAAGCCATAAAAATTTTAAACTTTGAGGCATTTCGCCCATATTACGTTCTTCGATTTTGTATGAGGACACATAAATGCACACGAAGAATTTCCAGGTAACCCGTACAAAATATTTATTGTATGAGAATATTATTAAGTCATAAGACCATTACTCAAGTGTAAAGCAACATGAAGATGAGACAGGTCGGAAACAAAGACTGGGCTCAGTTCACAGCAGGGACTTTTGGATCATTTTCACCGTTGCGTCCACATCTGCTTCAAATCTTACCCATTATTCTCAAAACTCTTTTCCTGTGGCTTTCGATGGGTAGAGGTGAGCAAAGGGTGAAGTGGAACATTCCTTTCCGTCCAGTGCCATGATAAATATAAGTGGCTCTTCGATTCCATGCCTGTCTTCCGCATTAATGACGTGGTAAAAGAGAAAAGCTATCCCTGTAACAGATCGTGGAGTCCCACGGGGCTGTGAGACTTCGAGGCTGTCACATTTTCTGAACAACCGGCTCATAGATTGATCTAAACATTCATGTACTTCCAGTAACGCCAGTGGCATTACTTGAATGACTGATTTTTATGTTCATTGAATATAACATTTATTTAAGCTCGAGAGATGAATGATCAATCAAAAGTAAATCATCGTGGTTACAATGATCAGTGTCTGAGGAAGTTAGTAAAATTATATGACGGACTTTACTCGAAGCAGGATCCGTGAAATAATGTATAAACCGTATAAGGACCCCAAAACAACGCGACCCCTCCTTTCTATGTAGCAGCATAAAAAAATCGCCTTGTATTTGGGTCAATACAGTACTTTTCTCGTGTAGTTATCTGATTCCCTTATACTCGTATTTATATTCCACAATGCAAAGATAAAATCCTGTCGTTCCAAATTGCAGCAAGGCAACAAAGACGCTTTATTTCGTACTGTGCTGTTTGCTATAAGGTCGTTCAACATACTCGTATGTGTCAACATCACTAATTCCTTGGAGGAGAGTCCCTTTGAGAAACTGAGAGTCGCTCAGATACTCCATAATTCGTCATCCTTCAAGGTACTCGAAGTTCATTAGTTTTCAAAACAGCCTACCACTTGACCCTATCCTGAGCCAGACGATTCACCTCCACATTTTCAAGTCTTATATTTTTAAGTCAATTTTAATAATATACTTCAATCTACGTCTGGGTCTGCCCATATAATCAATAATAAAGATGTGTGTGGGATCAATGAATTTTGAACTTGGCACAAGATGAACTGAGTGGTCATATTCACATCCCGGATGCGTTATTCCCTAGGAAAACCCACCATATGCAGCAGATAGGAGGTTTCGAGGGCCCCAGAATCGACACAGACGTCATGGTGAAGAATTCTTGCCCCTGTAGGTAATCGAAGTCCGGTAGGCCAGCCAATAACCAGCCACTTGGTTAATTCACAAACGCCAACGGGGAGAAAAAAAAAACATTGGCAATTTTCTACTGGGTGACCGACCCGGAACATCTTTAAACTTTAATTTGAAATTCTGTGATGAAAACCTGTTGAAGTTCATAGGCCTAATTTGCGTAAACATTAAAATATTGCTATATTATGACCAGTTGTATCATTTTTTCATTTCTGATACACCATAACCCAGGAAAAAAAAACGGAGTGATTTTATATAAATAGGTCGCACAGTCTCCCCGTGAGCCAAATGATTAAGTGAAAGACGATCAGCAGTTCAGGGGATTACGCGTACTGATTCGTCGCGCCTGATAGCTCTGAACAAACCCACCACTCTTTTCCCTGATAAATACTACATAAATAGTTCATATCATGTACGCTTTCAGGTGTAATGGATGTTTTTTAAGAAATATAAACCTTTACGCCAACTATAAGCACGCATTCTTTCTTCCATATTGGGATTTGAGGAAATAATCCGCGATACGTAATTACAGTTCACAACCACAATAATAGAAACCAACTAACCTTTTCGGTATATGGCGTACATGTGGAAACAGACATCCCGATGCTCAGTACAAGATGCTTCGTGCACTTTGCGCTTTAACAAACAGACTACCTACCTGCTGGCAGGCGTTAGGCCGGAAAACGGACCACACCCTGCCAGGCAATCAACTGGCTTCCCCACGCCCCGTCACATTACCTGATGGATCTCGTGCATTTCATGCTGCTGTATTTAATAAATTATTGCAAGCAACCTCTGTGTGAACATGAAGCTCAGTAACGTGGCATTGCGGGCTGGACGACGTGTTGAAATATCGTCTGGGCGGTAACCCGAGGCAAACCTAGCACCTCACCTAAGAGGCACAGTGGCCTGAACGTGAAGCTGAATGCTTATTTGCATCTAGTATGGTGCTTTATATCCAACACCTTCATGGATTGTCATTCTTTGTAGTTTTACTATTGAATATTGTAACCAATTTGTGTAGACCTCTAAGGGCGCCCCTAAGTTCTTTTTCAAGGTGGGCAGAAAATTTGCTTAGAAAATTATGTTTAAGCTTAAAGGTATTTTATTAATCGCCTTATAGTATTTAGGATAAAGAAAGGCCGCGCCATAGCTCAAGCGGTTAGTCATTGGCTTCCCACCGCGGCGGGCCGGGTTCGATCCCGGGTCTGGTCAAGTGGGATTTGTGGTGGACAAAGTGGCGCTGGGGCAGGTTTTCTCCGAGTACTTCGGTTTCCCCTGCCAATCTTCATTCCACCAATTGCTCCACAATCACCTTCACCTATCACCTGGGGCTGATACAATAGGCCAGAAGTGGCCACAGTGCAAGGGACTTAGCCCCACCCCACTAGCAATAAAAAAAATTGGATGAAGAACATTTATAAAGACACTTAAAATGCGGGTATTAAGGTTGATTTTTTATTCCCCCAGGGGGGAGCCTGGCTTGACCCATCATGCTGGGTACCCATGGTCCATGGCAATCTTCCTAGATCATTAGGCTGTGTGTCTAGCAACGACTAATCTGGCACACTCCAAAGTGACGTGTAACAATTCTAATTACATATTTATGCCTACTGTCCTTTGCCATCTTTGTCCCTTCTTTTCACTTTTTGAATCTCTTAACCCCCACCCATCAATGAAATGTAGTATTAATGTTATGCTATCAAAGGCCACCTGAACCTCACACTTGGGAAGTTCCTGCTGTCAGTAAAAACTGTAAAAACACAACGGATAGTAGGAGTACACCAGGGGCAATTACTCTAGGTTTGTGAAATGATGCATGGTGATAGAGGTTAAAAAATGCACTCTTATATGGGTAACATTTGTAGATTATAAAACAACATGGTGACCATATGAAATTTATATTTCACTTTCAAATTGATAAATGAAAAACTGCATGAAATTTGGCATGGAAATAGTTAATACCCGCAAGTTTTGTATAAGTCAACCATTACATACATAACAATGTGCGAATATTTAAAGTTACATTCAGCAAATTTAATATAAACAGTACATATCTGAACTCACACTAGTAGTAACCTCTTCCCAAATAATAATAATAATGGGCCATGGGCTAGCTGGCCGGGGGATCAAGATTCAATTCATGGGAGAGACAGATATTTTCCTCCACAGCTTTCAGGCTCCCTGTCTTCAATCCAACATATACCAGGGGTATTTTTCCAGTCAATATGTCACATGCTTAGCTGAAATGGCCTATTATCATTATACAATTTGCATGGCTGCCATATTTCTGCTATATGTTTCATACAAGAGACATGTATTATGCAAATGAATTTAGAGGTATCTGCAAAATATCAACATATTTCTTTGCAACCGGCACCATGGCTGAATTCATAAGCAACCATAAGCATAGAACCTCCCTATTGTTGTAATGATTTACGTAATCTTAGAATGATCAAGTTAAGGAAAGTGACAGGTGCAAGGCATGGTAGAGAAGAGAAATGCATATAGGATTTTGGTGGGAAAGCCATAAGAAATGAGACCACTGGCAAGACCTGGATGAAGGTGGGAGTATAACATGATGGATCTTTGAGAAATATGATGGGATGATATGGACTGGATATGTCTGGCTCATGACAGGGACAAGTGAAGAGCTCTTGTAGAAACGGTAATGAACCTTCAGGTTCCAAGGGGAAGCAGGGTGCACTACTTTGATTGACAGAAAGTCATAAAGATTGTCAGCCCTCTGTGATGACTGTTTTGAATGGATGGACTAACATCACTGATCCAGACCATCCACATCAGTCGTTGAAGGGAACACTGAACGAAAACAAGAGATAATTCTCGATAACAGGAAGCTGAGTACCAACTGAAGATTAGTTAGTTCATCCACCACAGACTTCACTTCTGTAGTTTGTAAAGCAATAGCCTAACCAACAAGGCCCAGATTTTGATGACCTGAAAATATTTAAAAAATGACCTATAAAATCCAGAAAAATGACCTAAAATATGACCCAAAAATGTAATATGCAGGGCCTGGATTTTGATGACCTGAAAATATTTAAAAAAATGACCTATATAATGACCGAAAAATTCAGAAAAATGACCTAAAGGAGAAAGAGAAAGAACAGTTCACTTCCATGTTATTCACATTTCAGAAAATATGTAGAAAATTCCCTAAAATGGCCAAAAATGACAAGAAATACCCTTAAAAGTGCAAAAATTTACCAAAAAATGACCTTAAACCTTGATATGTCAAAAAACGACCAAAAATTACGTTTAAAATTTACATTTCTGCAACCAGCAGATCATATCCAAGATTTATACATTTAAGAGCATCGCATAGGATACAAGGAAAAAAGATAACATGTCATCAAAATCTGGGCCCTGCTAATCATATACCTCTTATTAATCTGACAACATTGAAGTAATTAGAGTAAATTTTTAAGAACACAGTACACTGTGGATTTATTTAACTATTAATTCACATATCAGTTTTATGTTTCTTAACAAACATCCATTACCTCAGTTTTACATTCTCTTGATTCTCTGTTGTTTGGATAGCCCAGCTGGTATAGCGCCAGGCTACAGGCTGGAAGACCTGGGTTAGATTCCTGGCAGTGCAAGATTTTTCTCTTCTCCACAGAATCCAGACTGACTCTGGGGCCCACCCAGCCTCTTATCCATTGGGTATTGGTGGCACTTTCTCTGGGGGTAAAGTAGCAGGGCCATGAATCTGCCCACTCACCTCCATCTAGTGCCGTCACTGGAGGAGGAGCTGTACTTCCACACCCCCATGTCTTCATGGCATAATGCTTAACTAATTAAGCACAGGGACTTTACCTTCACCTCTGATATTCTCTTAAAAATTTTTAAGTTGCGGGTTCAGTGTATCATAATTCTGAAACACACTTAACTGTTCATTCTGCAATTTTAATATGATTATCTTAAAATTCATACTTCTTTTTAGCTCCTCATACAGAAATTGTATTACAGTACTTTGTATTTATGTCACAGTATGCAACAAAATTCATGTAACTTGTTTCCCTTCTGCCTGGATTCTCCTAACATGAAGATTATGTGGACCAGTAGCAAAATAAATACCTTGCCACAATATCTCCATTAGCTCTGCTACTCAACCAATTTCATATCCAGTGAGTTCTAGGAGCTCTTTCCTCAGAGACAACAGAATAAGGAGCTCACTACTTACCCCCAACTAATGTCAATGCAAAGCATACAGACAAAAGAACAATTCCAACTTCCCCTTTATTGGAAGCAACAGGCAAAAACCTCCATGTTAGGAGGGTCCCTTGTCACCGCAGCCTGGTACGTCCTCAGGTTGTGAATGGAGGAGACACCATCCAAGTATGGAGGGAAGCTGCAAAAATATATTGAATAAACCGTCGCTGACAAACGACAAGGGATTGTCCTCCAGCTTGGAGGTTGGGTGCGGGGCTAACAGCTCCTCACCATAAAAAATAAACTTGTTATGAAAATGTTCAAAAAGCCTCATATCTGGACTGATCCTCTGGATAAACGATCTGGGTTAAAGAAAATGCATATGAGATTCCGTACTTGGAATGTTAGAAGTATGTATAGGGCAGGTTCGCTCAGGGCAATGGCAGAAGAAATCTCAAAATATAAGTCAGATTTAGTGGGAGTACAGTCAGGTGGGATGGAGGTGGCACCAAACTAGCAGGTTAATATACATTTTTCTATGGAAAGGGGAATGATAATCATCAATTAGGTACAGGCTTTCTTGTATATAAGAGAATCATACCACCAGTTAAGAGAGTAGAGTTCGTTAGTGATCGGATGTCATACATAATACTAAGAGGTCACTGCTGTGAGATCAACGTTCTGAATGATCATCCCCCAACAAAAGATAAAATTGATGATACAGAGTACAGGTTCTACATAGAACTAGAATTTGTATTTAATAAATTCCCAAAGTACCATATGAAAATTTTGTTAGGAGATTTCAATGCAAAAATAGGGAGAAAGGACATTTTCAAACCAATGATTGGGAATAAGAGTTTGCATGAAATTAGTAAGGATAATGGAGTTTGAGTAGTAAACTTTGCCACACTGAAAAATTTTACTGTCAAAAGTACAATGTTTCCACATCACAACATTTATAAATTTACTTGGATGCCTCCTGATGGGAAGGCGCATGATCAAATTGACTATATTTTGACAGACAGGAGACCATATTCAAATACACCTGATGTCTGATCATTCAGGGCAGTAGATTGTGATAATGACCACTACCTGGTGGTGGCAAAGGTTAGGGAAAAACTAGCAGTGAGTAAATAAACAACACACAGTTCATAAGATGATGTTCAATATCAAGAAATTAAATGAGGTAGAGGGTAAAGAGCATATCATGCTGAAATCTCAAATAGGGTTGCAGCTTTGGAAAACTTAGACACTGAGGTGGATGTTAATAAAGCTTGGGAAACTATTAGAGAGAACATCAAAATGTCTGCCAAAGAGAGTCTAGGTTATTATGAACCAAAGAAGCATAAGCCATGGTTCGATGAAGGTTGCTCAAAATTATTAGACCAAAGGAAACAAAGCCAAACTGCAGTGGTTACAGAATCCAAGCAAAATAAATGGGGATAATCTGAACAATATAAGATGTGAAACCATCAAACATTTCAGGAACAAAAAGTGGGAATATCTGAGACAAAATTAATGAGCCTGCAATGAACAGTAAGAACAAGAACATTAGAGACCTGTATAGTGGAATAAATGACTTCAAGAGGGGTTACCAACCTAGAAGTAACTTAGTGCAGGATGAGAATGGTGATCTGCTTGCAGATTCCCACATTTTGAACAGGTGGAAGAACTACTTCTCTCAGTTACTGAATATACATAGGGTCAGTGACGTTAGGCAGACAGAAATACATGCAGTGGAGCCACTAGAACCTGATCCTAGGACTTTTGAGGCTGAAAGTGCTATTGGAAAATTGAAAAGGTATAAATCGCCAGGTAGTGATCAAATTCCAGCAGAACTTATTCAAGCAGGAGGTGACAAATTAAGTTCTAAGATGCATAAGCTAATTACTTCTATTTGAAATAAGAAAAATTGCCTTATCAGTGGAAGGAATCTATTATTGTACCAGTTCACAAGAAGGGTGATAAGACTGACTGTAGTAATTATCAGGGGCTATCACTGCTATAAACTTCATACAAAATTTTATCCAATATTCTTCTCTCAAGATTAAATTCATACATAGACGAAATTATTGGGGATCATCAGTGTGGGTTTCAACATAGCAGACCAAATTCTGATCTGATCTTTTTGCATTCATCAGATATTGGAGAAAAAATGGGAGTACAATGAGACAGTATATCAGTCTTCAAGCAAGCCTTTGATTCTGTTAGGAGGGAAGTATTGTACAATATTTTGATAGAGTTTGGGAGGTTTGGGATACCCATGAAACTAGTCAGACTGATTAAAATGTCTTTAAAGGAAATATATGGTAAAGTCTGTACAGGTAAATATTTGTCTGATAAATTTCCTATCCAGAAGGGTCTAAAACAAGGAGATGCTTTATCGCCACCCCTTTTCAACTTTGCTTTAGAATATGCCATTAGGAAGGTCCAGGGAAACCAGGTGGGACTGAAATTAAATGGAACACATCAGCTGTTGGTCTATGCTGATTATATGAATCTACTGGGTGATAATACAGATACCACAAAGAAAAACACACAAAATTAACTGACGCTAGTAAGGAGGTTGGCCTAGAAGTAAACACAGAGGAAACTAAGTATATGTTGGTGTCTTGTTACCAAAATGCAGGACAAAATCATGGCATAAAGTTAGGTAACATATGTTTTGAAAATGTGCCACAGTTCAGATTTGGAAAAAACAATAACAAATCAAAACCTAATTCTGGAGGAATTTAAGAGGAAACTGAACTTGGTTACTGCTTGCTACCATTCAGTCAAGAAGCTTCTGTTTTCTCGTCTGTTGTCCAAAAACATAAAAATTATAATGTATGAAACTATAATTTTTCTGAGATTCTGTATGGGTGTGAAACTTGGTCTCTAACATTATAAGAGGAAGATAGACTGAGGATGTTCTAAACTAAACAGAAAACTTTAAAGAGAAAATACACTTCTGTACTTCATTTCTTTTGTATCATTTTAAATATACACGAGACTTACCTGGATCCTTAAATGACTGCTCATGATACTGTACCATCACTTCACTGACACAATTTCAGGTTGTTTATGTATCAGCATTCCTTATCTCATGTAATGATAGTAAATTAATGAACAACCTGCACTTTTCTTTCATCATAATGGCTGAGTTACACACCTGGCATAACATGGTTACTGAACAACATGGAAACATTCAGGAAGACAAACTTCTGTATTAGCAAATTCAAAGTTACATACACAACAAAAGATAGTAAACTGTCAATATTTTAATTAATAAATGTAGTATAATTATTATAAAACACAATTAATAGAACTTTAATTATTATAAATAATGTATTGAAATGATTAAGGCAAACTGAACCATCAAAGTCAGAAATCAAGGGGGTTGTAAAAAGAAGTAACAATATAACAAGCTATGGTAACCAAGCAATTACAACATTACGTAAAGTCTCTTTCTTGAAAGACAGAAGAGATCTACATGAAAGGAGCTTTGTTGCGGTAAACTGTCCCTTTGCTATGCGGTATTTCGTCTGGTTTTATTTGGCAAATTATTATTTAATTTCTGAGGAACAAATCTGTGTTAGGTACATAATTGACATTAGAATGTCATCCTCACTTTCATGCTCGAACTAGGATATTACTCGTATTAATATACAGGACAGGAAAATAAAATTAGGTTCAACTTTGAAAAATAAATGCTTTCTCATATTCCCCTTTTAAAATTGTGCTACAATCCCAAGCCAAGCCTTGTGGCACTGACAAAAGATATGATGCACACATCTTGCATCATGCCAAGCTGTTCAGTGGAGTGTCATGCATCAAGCACACCACACACCATTATTAATCTATGCACATTTATACAGTACAAACTGTCAGTCCCCAATCTTCCAAATCTTCATATCCAAGTAGCAGGGACATGAGACACAGACTCACCAATTCCACATCACTCACTCACTGACCTTGTCTTCAAAATTCACACAACTAAGACTTTATTTTCATGGGTTTTAAACACACTCTGTTTTGCCTGAGGTAGTGGCACTTCAATTTCAGTCCACTACAGTAACAAAGAATTTCACATGCATTATTATTGCATTTTCATTAATATGATTTTACAGGCATAATAAATCACAGGGAGATTAATTACATATTCACAAGATAAAAAAAGTATTCAACAATTAATACCAGCTGTTCCCTATTCTTTTCACTGCACATAATCCACTATCTTTCTTGGGAGGAAAGCACTGAGCTTCAAATTGAACTCCTGTGAGCAACAAGAACTGCGGAGTTGTACAAAATTGGTGTAAAGTTACCTTAGACTTGGAGTGTTCATTAATAAAATTCTGAAATATTACTCACAAATTGGAGGGACTGGTGCACAAATAAGTGGCATATTTCAATATTTTAGTTCTGTGAAGAAAGTAAGGTTCAAAAGAAAGAAAGGAATGCTTTCACCCCAAGGATTAAATGCTTTTTATAGAGATTTCACATCTAACTGAATACATTACTCTACCAAAAATGCTGTGTTAGCTCCTTTGAAAACGAAAATAACTTTGAGAGAAGCAAGCTCCAAACTGCAGTACTTGTATGATGAAGCAAGGTATTCCAAAAATAAAACTGTATGGAATGCACTTGCTGCAGTAATTCTCTTTAACCTGACAGCATGGTGGCTAACAGCAGCCAATCAAAAATCTGCTCTTTTTTAAAATAAAGGGGTTCAGATATAGAAAAGTGACAATATTACACAGAGGATAATTTTTTTAGTCATTGTCATGACTTGGAATGAAACGGCATGCTGTGAACAGCAATTTATTCAAGTAAATCTATCTTATGAAGCGCAATTATAAAATACTGCCAATTACTAAAATGGGACTAAACTTACAAGGACAAAACAACTCTGTCCAGTGTGACTATTGAAGTTTTTACTACTTGAAAACTTAACACCCTTACATGTTTTGGTCCCTATAGACCATCATCAGAGGGACACTGATACTTTTTGAAACTACTATCACAATGGGTGTTTTGAGTGTTAAAATACATATACATACAATGTTTGTAATGCACAATATATACAAAATCCAACTTTTCCACAACTACAGCAGCTTTCTAGTTATATTAACATTTTTAAACTTTGTTACTTAAGTTAAGATTTATAAACCACGTAGGTTTGTGTCCCTTCTCCTATTGTCTTTCTTGATGGGGGCTGAACTTGTGCCACCTATCTCTCTTGAGAAGGAGATTCTGCAAATATATTATGGGTACTGTATTATTTCAGCAACCCTATTGTGTGTGTGTGTGTATATATATATTAACGATTTTGTCATTTCGTCCTACCTTGGTATCGTCCTGTGTTTGTTCGTGGCATACCAAGAAAGCTGCTGTAGTTGAGGAAAAGTTGGATTTTGTATATATTGTGCATTACAAACATTGTATGTATATGTATTTTAACACTCAAAACACCCATTGTGATAGTTGTTTCCAAAAAGTATCGATGTCCCTCTGATGATGGTCTATAGGGACCGAAACATGTAAGGGTGTTAAGTTTTCAAGTAGTAAAAACTTCAATAGTCACATTGGATGGAGTTGTTTTGTCTTTGTAATTGTTAGTGTGATGGACCAGAATGAAACAAATCAAAAAGTGACTAAACTTAATTAGATTCTGAAACAAATACTGAACTTCCTATTTTCCTAGACTGCAAACAGCATGGTGCAGTTGTCTGAGGGCTAACCAAAAACTGTTCAGCTGCTTACGCAGGAGAGAGATGGGCCAACAAAAGACAATCCTATGTGCATTAAAATTTCTCTTCAATATCACTCCAGTACACTGATAAACAGCTACTGCGAAGTGAGCTTATGTGTTATCTGTAAGCAGTAATCTTATATGGTTTAAGTTTCATGAGTTTTGTTGAGTTAGTGTTGATTTTCCTAAAAGCCCATCTTCTGTCATGGTCTTTCAGGTATTTTCAATAAGAATATTGAAGCCTGTCACTGACTGAAGCCTACTTCTCTTTAGCGAGTACTTGGCATTTTGATTTGGTTTTTTCTTCTGCAATAAGTCTTGTCTATCTTTATTTATGACTGGATGAACAGTTTCTCTATTTGGAATTGTAATATCCTTAAATTTACAATGAAACTTTCTCCTTACCTTTCTTACACAACAAATTCTCACATAAAACATATTAAAAATAAAAAAAAGTGTCAAGTTATCCCTGTAACAAGTCGTGGAGGCCTATAGGGTTGTGAAATGTTGAGGCTTCCACATTTTCTAGACAATCGGATCACAGATGCCAGTGAAGTTGTCAGCCTTATGCACTGGCCACTCGTTACCTCCGGGAAGATTCCTGGTATTCATTTCAGTTAAAAAGCTGAGCTGACCCCAAGGCCATAGAGCAGCTTGAAGGATCTGGTAAACTGAAAATCCAATGACCTCATTTGGAATTGAACTCGTGACCTTCCAGCCTGTAGCATACTGCCTCAACCAACTATGCTGCATCCCCCACAGCTTACATGTAATTCACATGAGGTATCTTGACAAAAGGAACTTGACTGATGTTTAATACCATAAGAGGGGATCTGGATTGCAGTTGGCCAGGACATAACACGTGAGCTCGCTTCATGGTAGGTATTCAGCAGTTTAGTTTGATGATAGTGAAGAGAAAGTGTAATCTGTGTTATATCCTTGGTTTATTAAGTGAACCAGCTATTTGCCTGAGCTGATGCAAGGAACAACTATCCCTCCCACCTGAACAGCCAAACGATTTCCTGGTAGCTCTCAGGCGATTGTGCTGCATTATACCATCCCACAGGGAACAGACTTCAATTGTACATCATGGGACATAATTACTTCACTAAAATTGTTAAAACAGAAGAAAGAACACTCCAATCCTAAGGTAACATTCTTAGTTAATTCGACTTTGAACTCTAACCTGACACAGAAAAAGAAAACTACAAATCTGCCAGTGACTCAAAGCCACATAAGAAGTGTGCCATCACAATTTGATTTCAGCGTCCTTGAAATTGTGGCCTTGTGATCATGACAGGCGCTTAGCACCAGATGAATTGCATTCTCCCCCATGAATGTGAAACCACACAGGGTAGAATCATAAGCCCACTGCAGTACAATAAGTCATGCGCAGGCCAGCTGGATGATTCCTCTTCATGAAAGGAGAATTGAAGGATGCATCTCTTTGTACATGCTATACATCATGAGGAATCATTCTTTTCTTATGAAGGATCGTCCACTGAAAGAAAAACGACTATCTCAAAAACATGACTAGTCAGGAAATACATTAATTACATTGCTTTGTAGTACACAAAGAAAATATGGAATATACCTTAAACAATGCCTTGTTTAAACAGGTCTGTATGGAAGTCAGTATAATCACTAAAATAACAGCATTCACAGAATGTAATATAGAGTGACATTTCTTTAAATTTTAGGAGAGAATAGAATTTTTAAAGCCATGCATGTGAAATCATACTTTAAACTAAAGAACACTTTTTATAAAAATGCCATCCACAGAACAAGATAATAGGTATCTCTACCTGTTAACAGATTAGATGTGTTGGAACTGCCCACATTCAAGCAAATGTGACAATGCAAGTATCATTGCTTAGCAACAGCTGTTTACTCGCCATTGCTAAGCAATGATACTTGCGTTGTCACATTTGCTTGAATGTGGGCAGTTCCCACAGATGTAATGTTTCATTGATTCATCAGTAATCTGTCAAGACAGGTCCACAGTCTCTTCCAAAACAGTTCTTCCACTTGATGCGATCTAGAGCTTTCTCCTTCAAATGAGAAGGGACAGTGACACCTGTTCTTAACAGGGTTGTAGCTCATGGTGGTTCAGATCCACCATAATATCACCGGCTCACAAGATGTTCAGTCCCAAGATGAATTTATGTTATCATCTTTGTGACAAACACCCAAGTTTGTAGCATACTCTAGCCTAGAGTCAGCTCCATCAGTGGCTCCTTCAAAGCAGGAGGGTCTCCCTGGGTGCTGTCTGTAGAATATATGGGTGACTCAGCTTCCTCTCATGCAGTCCTGTGGTGATGGTCAGAGTTGCACCAGTATCAATGGTCATTTGGCATGGCTTGTCCCTTATGCAGCCCCTGAAATTAGGCTATTTTCACTCCTCCTGGCTAACATACTGAGTGTGAAATGAGGATATGAGGGTGATGATGCTGGTGGCCCCCACTTAATGCTGGCTCTTACTCATTTTCCAAGTCCTAGTGGGCCTCCCTGTCATGTACCTGCCAACAGTCTCTTCTGAGGTGATGGACCAGCATACAGGTTGTCCAGTTCTGGGACATTCAGCTGCTGGCAGCTGTGTTCTTGTGGGGGCTCCAGCCCTTACCTCCTGCAGCTTTGTTACGGGTTTGTCTGTCATCTCTAGTTTCAGGATCTGATTAAGGGCTTCACTGAGGGACCTCTCGCCACCCATCAGGAGGTGCAGTTTCACGTCTTGGTCCTTCAATCCATCAACAAATGCACAGGCTGCCTCCCTCTGGATGAAGTCCTCAGGAAACCCAAAGAAGGCCTGGGGTGGACTAGGCACTTCAAGTCGCCAGAAAGAACAGGGAGAGGAGGAAGTGCTGGAATGTTTGGTGGTAATGCGTGTTTACATGCTAGGATGTGACTCCCTTCACCACACTCCACATAACAACATGAACAATGAATAAAATATTCTATACAAATCATATGTGGGAGGATCAAAAAGTTCCTGGAATTTAGTTGTATTGAGGTAACCACTTCCTGTTAAAGAGAGGGGTGTGGAATGTACAGGAGTAGACTGTGTGCCATCTGTAGAGCAAGTTGCAACAGGCTGAGACACGTCAGTGTGCCGCAGTTGGCCATGAATAAACAATTAGATCCTGCAACGTGACAATGCACCTTGTCACACCTCGCTTGCAGTGCAGCACTTTTTAGTAAAGAATCAATTTCAAATATCACCTAGCCATCATTTCATCAGGTCCATCCTATGACTTGTAGTTCTTTTTGAGACTCCAGCAGGCAACAGCAGGTCTCACAGCAAACAAGTAGGTGACTTCCAGAGGTGCTTCCAGCAGTGGCAAGACCGCTGGTGCAAGTGTGTATGTGCAGGGGACAGTACCTTGAGGGTGACCAGTTTTTCTTTTTGACATATCCTTTCTACTAAAAATTATGTCTGAATTCTGGGAACTTTTTGATCCTGCTACATATATTACAAGAGACAGTATTTTATGTTTTGTATGGTATGTCATAACAAGTAGGATGGTGTGGAAAAATTATAAAGCAAAGGTATGTGCAGTTTCTTTCATGCAGAAATGTCTTCTGAGTAGGCTTTTGTTTGCCTGGTAAACTGAATCAACATCTGTTGACCCCTTAGTATATTGTTCATGGAGGGCTTAGGTTTAGATAATGAAAAATAAACATTATACGTAGGAAAACACTACAAGCAGGAACATTATTATGAGGTTTCATTGCAAATAAAATCTGAGATTCATAATTATGTTTAGTTAAAGACTGTAATAACTTATACTAACGTTATGGTTTTCTTTTCCATGTTTTTGGGTTCTGGCCTTGCTCTGTTTAGCACCTTGAGGAAGTCCGATGTCTTAGCTCTCATACGAGAATGGATGTATGCTTTGGAGCACTTAATGTGGTAATGAAGATAGTCCCTAAAGATGTGGATCAAGTTGATGGTGTTGTCTCGTGTTGTCCTGTTTGTGTGCCGTGGAAATAATACTGTAAAAAAGCAACAAATTACTGAACTGAAATTTTAAATAACAGTCTACAATGGCAATAGTAAATTGCAGGAGAACAGTACTTAGTAGCTTCTTCTGTCAGTGCTGAAATGCACACAAGCACTGAACAGAGAGTGCATAACATCAGAGATTAGGTGGAGTTATGGAAGCATTATTATGAAAACAGTGAATTTCTGTAAAATGTAACTATAATTTGTAAAAACACTTAAAATATAATGGATATCTGAAGGCTTCCGATTATAAGAAAAAAAAATTCCTATCCATTTTTTAACAGTTAGCCTCCAACTGTCTTCCAGGAAAATGTTTCTTATAACCAACTCCAAGGAGCAGAGACCTGATTGAGAAGCTAACTGTCTCTCTCTCTCTAACATCGAACCCAAAAGTTCGTGTGTGTCATGTGTCTTTCAGTTTACTGATGTCAAGTCACCTTTCACCCTAGCACATAATGTTACACTGTTTAGTGTAACAGATTTTGGTGTCTTACTGTCAGAGCCCAATAGCATCTCTATACAATTTTGTCTGCCAGTTCCACAACAGATGATAGTGCTTCTGTGCAAATCAATAAATAAATCTGGAGAAGAGATGCAATTGTCCAAGTAAAGGTTCTTCCTTATCCCTTTATATTCCCCCTGTAAGATTCTTCTCCATCATCTGTGAAGCAGTCATTATCTGAGTTGAGCCTTGTCTGTCTTTTCTCAAGCACACATTCATAAGTACAGCCAGCCATTTTATAGTTTTCAGTCATTATACCAAAGCATTTATGTTTCTTCAAAAGCACTGCCTGAAAATAACTCCCCCTTCCAAGAGCCAATATCATTCACAATTAAATATTTAGACCGCCATCTTCTGGGATATGGCAGTGTGAAGAAATTGTGTTAACCAACGATTCAGAGGAATGCATCGCCTCCATCTTCAGGGTAGACGACAAGAAGAAATCCATGAGCGAACCAGCTTGAGCAGGTGCAACAGACTGAGTCTTTTCGAGTAAGCACAGCTGTATAAGCAAAGGAGGGAAGTGAGTGGGGCTACATAGGGTAAGGGTAGAAAGAGGGAGGGGTAGGGTCTGGTGAAATGGCCAGCAGGTTGCAGGCCAGAGCAGGTACAGAGTGTGTCAGGGGGAGAGAAGGGAAAGTTAAATGGAGGGCATTAACCTTGTAGCTCGGGGGTTGCAATGGTCCTGAGGGGCCTTGTGGATCTGGTGTCATATCTCGGAGGTTTTGAGGGAACAGATGAGAGGCTTCCATGACTTGCCGAGACAAAATCCCACCTCTGTTCATAATGCCAGGATGAAGTTCAATCTCAATGGACTCCCTAATGATGTGATCCATATAATGGGTCTTGGTAGTGAGGATGGACGTATTCTGAAGCTGAATGCGGTGTCCCAAATCGATGCTGTGTTCAGCTACAGCTGACTTGTCTGGATGTTCGAGACGGTTGTGCCGCTGATGCTCCTTCAACCTTGTGTCCACAGAACGGCCTGTCTGCCCTATATAGACCTTGCTGCACTCGCATGGGATACTGTATACACCCGGTCTCCTTAGTCCCAGGCTATCTTCAACCAGCCAGAGGAAACTAGATAATTTCTTTGGAGGCAGGCCCACTGATTTGATGTTGTGCCGGGACTGATGATACGGTTGAATATGGTCCCGACATAGGGCAGGAAGGCGACTGAGTTTGGTTTATCTTTGGGCCAACTGGTGTTCAGCCGACGGCTGAGAACTCTGTGCATCTGCTGGTTGTTGTATCTGTTCTGCCTAAAAATATTCCCCAGGAGCACAAACTCCGCATGTAGGTTGTCACATAGAGCACAAGGCTAGTTTTGTCTCAGCAAGTCATGGAAGCCTCTCAGCTGTTCCCTCAAGAAACTTCTGAGATATGACGCCAGATCCACAAGGCTACTCAGGTCCAGCGCAGCCCCTGAGCTACAGGGTTAATGCTCTCCATTTAACCTTCCCTTCTCTCCCCCTGACACACACTCTATACCTGCTCTGGCCTGCTACCTGCTGGCCATTTCACCATACCCTTCCCCTCCCCCTCTCTACCGTTTCTCAATGTAGCCCCACTCACTTCCCTCCTTTGCTTATACAGCTGTGTTTACTCGACTGGACTCAGTCTGTTGCACCTGCTCAAGCTGGTTCGCTTGTGGATTTCTTCTTGTCTTCTACCCTGAAGATGGAGGCGATATATTCCTCCGAAACGCCGGTTAACACAATTTCTACATGGCGCCACATCCCAGAAGATGGCTTTCTTCATAGTCACCACCATGAAAACCTCAAATCTGTCAGTCTTGTCTGGCTGATTCATTCTGACACAAAAATGTGGAAATTTACATATAGTGACTGGGGGGGGGGATGTGTCCATGAGGCCATGTCATATTCATTCCATTACAGCCATAAAGATGTGTGTCTTCTGTACAGACATGTCAGGAAGTCAGAAGCATTCCCTGTCATTGCTGAGTGGATGAAACATTGGATGTATATTTCTCAGCCTCTGCCCCAACAGTTGAATTATTTTAACAAAGAAGAGCAGAAAGATGCTGTTATCTCAGAGCTGTCAAGAAATGGCATACTGACTGAATGATCTCATGGGTACGATATGACTGGTACCTGTGCCTTTCAGGCTAAAAATGATACATATTACAAGCAATTCGCAGCAGGAAAGCCTAATGAAAGTCTGTACAGAGCAGTGAAGAAAATTACAGTGTCATAATTGCTACGGGTTAGCTTGAAATACTGATGTCTTTAGTGCACAATACCGACACGGCAGCCAAATGGACTGCCTGTATGCAATCATAATAGTTTGATATATTGCTGATAAAGGTTAACTATCTTTTCACAAAATACTTTACTAATTAACTGAAACTGAAATTAGTAATTCATCATGACGTTTATGATATACAAGTTCAAAAGTGACTACTTTATAATGGAATAATACCAAGATCAGAACTCTTCATGCAGCAGAACACTTCTTAATAATATAGTAATTGCTCAGCTAATTCAGAACTTCTGTGCCTTTTATGGAACCAAACAGCCTGTGACCATGCTTTAATATTATCCTATTATCCATGCCCAGGTTCTCTAAATGGTCTCTCCCCTAAGACTTTCCAACCAGAACTTCACAAACATTTACTCTCTCTCTCTACATGTTCTGCCCATCTCATCTTCCTTGTTTTACCTATACTAATTACACTTGCCTAAGAGTACAAATTAAGAAGCTCCTCATTATGCACCTTTTCCAACCTCAAGTTATTTGTTCATTTTAGGCCCAAATATTCTCCTACACACAGCGTTCTTAAAAACAGCCCAAGTCTTTCCATCAATGGCTGACACCCAGATTCACAGCTAGTACAATCACAATTCTGAAACCAATATTAGAACAACTTACCAAAAGTTATATATCCAATATTCTCCCCCACCCTAGCATCTGTATTCTGCAATTCAAGAGGAGGTTCCCGATGACTAAAAAGAACCTGTGGTGCTGTATGGCTTGCTCGTCTCCCTTCTTTGAACTCTTGCATGAACACTTTGCCAATGACTATGTCATCCTCATCTTTGAAGATAGTACTGAATACAACGGTTACACGATCAGCCTTTGCCTCCACATACCTGTAACAGTCATCATGTATTTGGAAGTTAAGTAAATCTCCTACTACAGCTTTTATTTACAGTTATACCTGAAACAAACCACTTACAGAAGCTGTCAATTACTACAAGGGAGCTGTCCCACCATCCACCATACAACCAGAGCTGCTTTATCCAATGGGCAAAGTGGGCTGGGCTCCTTTTGCAAAAGCAATGTTGGTATCATGTGCTTAAAATTATCCATACTATTTTGAATACCTCAATAATATGCATTTAAACTTTCAGTGTTATGGTAGGGTTCCAATAATTACACCAGGAATCCAGATGATTTAGAAAAAAAAAAAGGATCCATATACAGTATAACTGTTGTCTTCCAGAATCTGGACCAGAACAACAGCATTGGCAGCTATTATATTGGTAGTATCAAGAAGCACAAGGCAGCACAAACAGTGAACAGTGCTTACTTCAGAAAATGAATGGTAAGATGACTAGTGAATAATGAATTGTGTAGGAAGGAAGCAGTTGTGGAATGGTTTAAGGTACCTCCTGAATCCATTTTAGGCAACTTTCACCACGTCAAGTATCTAAGCAATTTTGACAGCCCAAGGACTTTACGGAAGTGACAATGATTGCCTTAAAGAAAAGACAAAAGCTACAAAATGCAGCGACCATCGCACAATAAGCCTTATTGCACATACAGCAAAGATAATAGCAAAGTTGCTTAAAAGAATAATTGAAAGGAAAATAGAGGATATACTTGGAGAGGATCAGTTTGGATTTAGAAGAGGAAAAGGAACCAGGGATGCAATTGGGATGATGAGAATTATAGCAGAACGAACTTTGGAGATAGATGAAGAACTGTGTGCTTGCTTTATAGA